>NW_012099010.1:101158-112301 GCF_000951045.1 Mandrillus leucophaeus
CTCGTCATCACTGACCATCAGAGAAATGCAAATCAAAACCAAAATGTGATACCATCTCACACCAGTTAGAATGGCAATCATTAAAAAATCAGGAAACAACAGGTGCTGGAGAGGATGTGGAGAAATAGCAACACTTTTACACTGTTAGTGGGACTGTAAACTAGTTCAACCATTGTGGAAAACAGTATGGCGATTCCTCAAGGATCTACAACTAGAAATACCATTTGATCCGGCCATCCCATTACTGGGGATATACTCAAAGGATTATAAATCATGCTGCTATAAAGACACATGCTCACGTATGTTTATTGCAGCACTATTCACAATATCAAAGACTTGGAATCAACCGAAATGTCCATCATTGACAGATTGGATTAAGAAAATGTGGAACATATACAGCATGTAATGCTATTCAGCCATAAAAAAGATGAGTTTGTGTCCTTTGCAGGGACATGGATGCAGTTGGAAACCATCATTCTCAGTAAACTATCACAAGAACAAAAAACCAAACACTGCATGTTCTCACTCATAGGTGGGAATTGAACAATGAGATCACTTGGACACAGGAAGTGGATCATCACACACTGGGACCTGTGGTGGGGTAAGGGAAGGGGGAAGGGATAGAATTAGGAGATATACCTAATGTAAATGAGGATTTAATGGGTGCAACACACCAACATGGCACATGTAAATATATGTAACAAACCTGCATGTTGGGCACATGTACCTTAGAACTTAAAGTGTAATATTAAAAAAAAAAGAAAAAGAAAGAAAGAAAGAAACACACTCAAAACCACACAACTACATGGAAACTGAACAACCTGGTCCAGAGTGACTACTGGGTAAACAAAAAAAATGAAGGCATAAATAAAGATGTTCTTTGAAACCAATGAGACCAAAGACACAACTTACCAGAATCTCTGGGACACATTTAAAGCAGTGTGTAGAGGGAAATTTATAGCACTAAATGCCCTCAAGAAAAAGCAGCAAAGATCTAAAATCGACACTGTTACATCAAAATTAAAAGAAATAGAGAAAAGAAATTCAAAAGTTAGCAGAAGGTAGGAAAAAACTAAGATCAGAGCAGAACTGAAGGAGACTTGGAGACACAACAAACCCTTCAAAAAATCAATGAATCCAGGAGCTGGTTTTTTGACAAGAACAACATAATTGATAGACCACTAACAAGGCTAATAAGGAATAAGAGAGAAGAATCAAATAAACACAATAAAAAATGATAAAGGGGATATCACCACTGATCCCACAGAAATACAAAGTATCATCAGAGAATACTATAAACACATCTACGCAAATAAACTAGAAAATCTAGAAGAAATGGATACATTCCTGGACACATATACTCTCCCAAGACTGAACAAGAAAGAAGTTGAATCTCTGAGTAGGCCAATGAGATACTGAAATTGAAACAATAATTAATAACCTACCACCAAAAAAAGTCCAGCACCAGAAGATTCACAGCTGAATTTTACCAGAGGCACAAAGAGGAGCTGGTACCATTTCTTCTGAAAGTATTCCAATCAACGTAAAAAGAGGGAATCCTCCCTAACTCATTTTATGAGGCCAACATCATCTTGTTAACAAAGCCTGGCAGAGACACAACAAAAAAAGAGAATTTTAGACCAATATCCCTGATGAATATCGATGCAAAAATCCTCAATAAAATACTGACAAACCAAATCCAACAACATATCAAAAAGCTTATCCAGCACAACCAAGTGGGCTTCATCCCTGGGATGCAAGGCTAGTTCAACATATGCAAATCAATAAACATAATCCATCACATAATGACAAAAACCACACTACTATCTCAATAGATGCAGAAAAGACCTTTCACAAAATTCAACAGCCCAACATGCTAAAAACCCTCAATAAACTAGGTATTGATGGAACATATCTCAAAATAATAAGAACTGTCTATGACAAACCCACAGCCAATATCATACTGAATGGACAAAAACTGGAAGCATTCCCTTTGAAAACTGGCACAACACACGGATGCACTCTCGCACCACTCCCATTCAACATAGTGTTGGAAGTCCTGGCCAAGGCAATCAGGCAAGAGAAAGAAATAAAGAGTATTCAGTTAGGAAAAGAGAAAGTCAAATTGTCCCTGTTTGCAGATGACATGACTGTATATTTAGAAAACCCCATCATCTCAGCCCCAAATCTCCTTAAGCTGATAAACAACTTCAGTAAAGTCTCAGAATAAAAAATCAATGTGCAAATTCACAAGCATTCCTATACACCAATAACAAACAAACAGAGAGTCAAATTGTGAGTGAACTCCATTCACAATAGCTTCAAAGAGAATAAAATACCTAGGAATCCAACTTACAAGGGATGCAAAGGACCTCTTCAAGGAGAACTACAAACCACTGCTCAACAAAATAGACGAAGATACACACAAATGGAAGAACACTCCATGTTCATGGATTGGAAGAATCAGTATCATGAAAATGACCATACTGGGCAAAGTAATATGTAGATTCAATGCCATCCCCATCAAGCTACCAATGATTTTCTTCACAGAATTGGAAAAAAACTACTTTAAAGTTCATATGAAACCAAAAAAGAGTCCGCATTGCCAAGACAATCCTAAGCCAAAAGAACAATGCTGGAGGCATCACTCTACCTGACTTCAAACTATACTACAAGGTTACAGTAACCAAAACAGCATGGTACTGGTACCAAAACAGAGATGTAGACCAATGGAACAGAACAGAGGTCACACATCTACAACCATCTGATCTTTGACAAACCTGACAAAAACAAGAAATGGGGAAAGGATTCCCTATTTATTAAATGGTGCTGGGAAAACTGGCTAGCCATATGTAGAAAGCTGAAACTGGATCCCTTCCTTACACCTTATACAAAAATTAATTCAAGATGGATTAAAGACTTAAATGTTAGACTTAAAATCATAAAAATCTAGAAGAAATCCTAGGCAATACCATTCAGGACATAGGCATGGACAGGGACTTCATGACTAAAACACCACAAGCAATAGTAACAAAAGCCAACATAGACAAGTGGGATCTAATTAAACTAAAGAGCTTCTGCATGGCAAAAGAAACTACCATCAGAGTTAACAGACAACCTATGGAATGGGAGAAAATTGTTGCAATTTAACCATCTGACAAAAGGCTAATATCTAGAATGTACAAAGAACTTAAACAAATTTACAAGAAAAAAGCCAACAACCCCATCAAAAAGTGGGAAAAGGATACGAACAGACACTTCTCAAAAGAAGACATTTATGGAGCTAGCAGACACATGAAAATAATGCTCATCACCACTGGTCATCAAAGAAATGCAAATAAGAAACCACAATGAGATACCATCTCACGCCAGTTAGAATGGCAATCATTAAAAAGTCAGGAAACAACAAATGCTGGAGAGGATGTTGAGAAATTGGAATGCTTTTACACTGTTAGCAGGAGTATAAATTAGTTCTGCAGTGTGACAATTGCTGAAGGATCTAGAACTAGAAATAGCATTTGACCCAGCGATCCCATTACTGGGTGCATAACTGAAGGATTATAAATCATGTTACTATAAACACACATGTACACGTATATTTATTGTGGCACTATTCACAATAGCAAATACTTGGAACCAACCCAAATGTCCATAAACGATAGACTGGATTAAGAAAATGTGATGCATATATACCATAGAATACTTTGCAGCCATAAAGAAGGATGAGTTCATGTCCTTTGCGGGGACATGGATGAAGCTGGAAACCATCATTCTCAGCAAACTATCACAAGGACAGAAAACCAAACACTGCATGTTCTCCCTCATAGGTAGGAATTGAACAATGAGAACACTTGGACACAGTGCAGGGAACATCACACACCAGGACCTGTCTGGGGGTGGAGGGCTGGGAGAGGGATAGCCTTACGAGAAATACCTAATGTAAATGATGAGTTGATAGGTGCAGTAAACCAACATGGCACATGTATACCTATGTAACAAACCTGCACGTTGTGCACATGTACCCTACAACTTAAAGTGTAATTTTAAAAAGAGAAAAAATATAGTGACATTTCAGTAAAGAACTGTGTGAGGAACAACATGCACCATAGTTTAAGGTTAATATCATCAGTGGTAAGTCATATTCACATCATGAATCCCAGTTATAATGTCATGAACAGCATCCTTCACCTCTATAATATTATTTATCTAAATTCATAACCCTAGTGTAATCACAAGAAAACTTCACTTCAGACAGCCTCAAATTGAAGAGCATTCTACAGGATATCCTATCAAATCTCTTCCAAAGAATCAAGGTCATGAAAAGCAAAACTGAGAAACTAACATAGATGCTAGAGACTAAAGTGATATCTAAAAGTGTCTAACTTAAGATATCTAACTTAGACTGGGTTCTAAAATTTAAAAAAGGATATTAATAGATAACTGGAAAAATCTGAAAAAGTTCGTAGTTAAGCTAATAGTGTTTTAACCAAAGTTAATTTCTTAGTTTTGACCAAGGGATTCTTACTGTGAAAGATGCCAATAGTAAGGCTAACTGAGTGAAATCATTACTATTTTTGCAACTTTTCTGTAAACTCAAATAAATCCAAAATAAGTTTCTAGGTTTTTTGTTTGTTTGTTTTTTGGCTTTTTTAAATAAAACTGTATCTCTGATGGTGACAAATGCTATGAAGTTAGAACTGGAAAGAGTGTTTGGTAATGTTTGGTCACTAAAGCCCTCAGTGAGAAGGTGACACAAATAAAAAGACTTAAAGAAAAGAAAGAACAGTTCATTAAGGTATCTAAATACAGATATATCTGTCATTTAGACACACGGAACAGCCACTGCAAAGGAGAAGAAAGAGGGTGTTCTTGTGTTTTATTCATTATTAGCTGCACATTGCTAATAACATTATGCATTTAAAGAAAGTGATCTTTTGTTCACATCATGCTTTAAGTTCTGTCTTTACTGAAATAGAAAATAGGTATCAAATATTGTATTTATTTACTTACATTTTTATTTAAGGATTGAGGTTGAACTGGTTTCCTATTAAGAACATTTTGACATCTGAGTTTTAAAATAATAATAAAATCCTTTGGGCCAATCTAAAATAATCTTTTTAAACCCAGTCTAAAATTGTCCCTGACCTTAAATGTGCATATGCTTTAAAATATTGTAAGGTAAAGAGGCATTTATCTTTAAAATAATGTATCTGGTACTAATGAAACAATAAGCTATCTGGCATCAACATGTATTAAAAGTGTTTATAAACTGACTTCTGACCATTGCAAAGCTTTACATATTTTTTCAGTGCCTTCAGATATCTGAATCTCACTGTAGACTAGGAATAGTGGCTAGTGATTACAGACCCATGTGTAATTGATATTGGCTAGCATCTCATTCAACCAAATTGACCCTCCAGTAATTGAAGACTTATTCATTATTCAAGAGGCTATTTTTTTCTCTGGGTATTAATTGGTTATCAATTGATTGATGACATTATTCTGTTTATAATCTTGTCATTATATTCAGCAACGCCAATTTTGTAGGCAGATATTGTGCTGGATCAAAAGCTATGAAATCTCCCAAATCAAAAATTTCTACTCTTCACTATAAATCCTTACTTCATTATAATTCTACATAATAATCATAATTGTGAGAGAATTCTATTCACTCCAACATTATACATTTTCAACAGATGGAACTAAAGAAACTGGATAATCACATGCCAAGGAATGAAGTTGGACCACCTACCTCACTCCATATACATAAAGTAACTCAAAATAGACCAATAATCTAAATATAAGATGTAAATCTATAAAATTACTTAGAAGAAAGAATAAAGGTAAATCACCGTCATCTCAGATTTGGAAATAGATTTTTGTTTGACAACAAAAGCACAAGCAATAATAATAGAAATAGATAAATTGTACTTCAAAATTGTGTATCGAAAACATTACAAAGACATTATAAAGACAACATAAAGAATTGAAAAATATTTGCAAGTTATACCTGATAATGATTTACTATTCAGAATATATGAAGAACTCATAACTCAACAACAAAAAGGCAAAACAACCCAATAAAAATGGATAAAGACTTGAATAGACATTTCTTCAAGGAATATATTCAAGTCCAATATGACCGGTAAAGATGTTCAACACAATTGGTTGTTAAAGAAATGCAAATCAAAACCCTAATAGGATACCATTTTAGACCCACTAATGTGGCTCTAATAAAAGAAAGAAACAAAGTAACAAGTCTTGGTGAGGATGTGTAGAAATAGTAACCTATATAAATTACTGATGGGAATGTAAAATGGTAGAGTCACTGTGGAAAATGACGGTTTATCAAATACTTAAAAATATATTCATTTTATGACCCAGCAATTCCACATTTAGGTATATCATATATCTAAAAGAAAAGTAAACAGGTACTAAAACAAATTTTCATTTATAAATATTAATTTATATGCATACCAAACAAAATGTGGATATAATCCAAATGTTCATCAGCAGATAAATGAATCAACAAATTGTGTATTTCCATACAATATAATATTTTCTAGCCATAAAAACTAATAAAGTGCGGAAACATGCTACAACTTGAACACTAAGCCTTTCATCCCAGATGAGAGAGAAGATAAACAGCAAGAACCAGGACAACTAGCAAGTGTTCGCCGCTAACTCATCCAGGTGACTTTTCAAAAAGTACATAGTCAAAAAGTATATAGATAGCTACTGTGTCTCATTCCAGTTTTGAAAATGCCACTACCAAAATGCCTAGGGATTAGAAAGCACCTAACAATGCTCATTAAATACACTAATTTCAACATTAGTTGAATCAATTTGGGGAAAAGTAAGAACTTCCCCAGTCATTAAACAGAATATGAGGGATGAGACTGGAGGGTATAGTTTGTTGTCCAAGTATTTCTTTAACTTATTTTATATTTATGAAAACTATTGTAAAAAATAGTCTCTTATTTGCTTCGCTTTTGAATCTCTTCATGAGGTGCTGACATATCTGCCCTTCATCCTCAGTACTGTCACTCTTGATTCAAATTTTAAGTTATTACTTCTAATGTCTCTGATGAATACTATCACCATATTCACTGGCATCATTTCCTCTAATGCTCTAGATGTGTCTGAGGCCCTGTCTATGAGAAATATAAAAACATCAGTCTCATGATTTTAGTGTTACATTGTTTTGCTGCTGTGGCCTTATCGAGTTTTGTGGGCTTCAACATATTAAAGATATTTTATTGCAATGATCTTTCATTTTCAGCCAGAAAATTCCCCCTAACCACTCATCCTCTTTTGCTTTACCATATTACTTGGGAGAAGAGGTTGGAGAAAATGTTCAAGTGACAAATATAATATTAAACTAAAATTTTCCCTCCTGTGTAACCTGAAAGTCTTAGGTTCAAATATGATTGTGAATTGATATTCTTCCTTAATATTTATCCCTAACAAGAGGTTTTTCAGTCCCTCATAGTAATAGATTTTTCAGGGATAAATCTACCATTTCAACAACGACAAGGCTTAGGACGAAGTTTCCCCCATCCTTAACCCAACACAGCACAGAAATAAAGATAAAACTTGACAAGGGCATCCTATAAATACAATTTTCCAGTAGTTTCAGTACATCACTGCTTTTCAGAATTTTCTTGCAAAAATTGTTTATGAAAAGAGATTTCTCATCAGATCCAATCTATTATTTTTAGTATGAATGATCAAGACTGTTAAGAAAACCTCAGTAACAAAGGGAGTATAAAGGAAAGAAAATAAAACAAAGGTATTGATTTGCAACAATCATTATGGGAAAAAAGGTTGAGATATTGCGCAACATATAAAAGGTAGCTTAAAGAAATGAAAACAGTAGCTATAAAGGTCAAAAAGTACGTAGATATTTTACACACACACACTCTCTCTCTATTTAGGAGCAAGGAGTGTGTATCTTATGAGGGTTCCAAAAATATCATTTAGCTCACCCTGATGGCAAACTGTTTTCTATTTTTGCATGACAACTTAAGGAGTCCAAAAATTTTCAATATGAATATACATAGTTGTAAAATTTCTATTTCACCAGTCATTTATTTCAAAGGCACCCCTAAAGCTAATCATTTTTCTCTTTTTAGTATTTTAATGTTCAAAGTCTAATACAAGTTTTAACTAATATGTCAGAGATTATGATTATCCCCACATACATTGCCCATTTTTTTCTATTTAGTAAGAGTACAACATTGATAATCAGTAGAAATCTACATTGCTTAGATTGTTCGCAACGATGTTTAGCCATGTGATTTAATTCTGATCAAGGATATAAAATGAATTAATATATGCAATTTTCATGTTATGCTTTCAAAAAGAAAGAAGCGTGTGTCACGTATTAAGATGAAGCAAGCAAAAAAGTAAGAGAGTGCCTTTCCTTAACATCCTAGAGATGTCCTCTCTGCCTGTATTGTTCACATTTTGCCACATGGGAGACATATAATCTAAACTGTACTTTCTCATGGGTATCTGTTACAATAGCCAAGCCTATATTCTAATACAAGACACAATAGAGAAGTCACTATCATTTGAAGAGTCTTGGAAATTTAGTATCTGTATTTAGAGAGTTTCTTAATATTAGTGGGGGTAGCGGGAGACTTTAAGAAATTTGCCAGAAAGAACACTTTATTTTGACAAAAGTAAAGCAAATGCTTTCTTTTGATTTAGGTAAATAAATGTAAGTCTGAATGTAAATGTTGTATATTGGGTTGTTATTGGCTATTATTAACTATACATTTAAAGTATAGCTAGATAGTGAGACACATAGTGTTTGGTTTGTTTGCTTGCTGGCTTGCTTGCCTGCTTTTTGAGACAGTGTCTCATTATGTTACTTAAGGTGGAGTGCAGTGCCTATTCACAGGTGCAATCTTGTGACACTGCAGCCTCAAACTCCTGGGCTCAAGTGGTACTTCAAAGTAGCTGGAACCAGAGGTCTCTCTCTGTCTCTCTCTCTCTTTCTCTCTCTCTCTAAGTCCTTATATTTCTCTTCCTAAATTGTTCTCGTACTCTTGCTGTCTTCCAACTTCTTTCCGCTTTCTATTGTTAAATTCATTTTCACAAAATTTGAAATTCCATTGCATTCTCCTTCCTTTTTTATAGTTTATTTTCTTTAGAATCCCAACACTCTGTGTCACATGCATGACAAACCCAGATCATTTCTGAATGAAGGAAATAGTTGCTTTAGGCCTGATAATCACAGGATAAATAATACAGTAAAGACAGTATAGGAATGTTAATTCAAAGTCATAAGTCTTCATGGATCTGGAGCTATTTAAGATTTAAAAAGTCTTATACTTGTCAACATACTCGAAAGCAACCTCTGTTATAAAACAAGATAATAATTCTCTTCAAAGTTTATTAAATATCAATTAAAGCTAGTATACAGGGAATTATGCAATGCAGTTTAGATGAATTTATTTTTTACATAAAGGAAATTAAGCTAATGAAAAGGTACTTACAGTGACAAATCTACTATTAAAAATAAAGACAATGTTTACAGTATATTTTTTGAATGTGTAGCTTAGTGTTATAAGCATGTTTAGGTAATTATCGGGCTATCTTTGCTGGTGGAAGCTCAATTTTGAGCTTTTGGGGGAGTGAGATTTTTAGACTGTCTACCTCTTAATTAATTATAAACATGTTCTATGGAGGTTTTTATATATTGCCCAATTGGTCTTTCTACCCCCATCTATTTTGGGGGTAAGAGTTCCCTCTCATTTGGTATCATAAACAGAACCAAAAGAGGATATTAGAGAAGCACAAATCTTTTAATGAAATTACACAGCAGCTTAGAGAGGCACATTCATTATTAGCAAGAAAACTATGTGTACCATTATAAATGTTTCATAACTATTTCAATATATGCTATTTTGGGAATCTTCTGAATACCAAATACTATACGTCCAGCCTTATCATGGGATAAAGTAGATAAAATAAACTAAGAGCCTGAATTAGGGCTGACCTAAGGAAAAGGAACAGACTTATTCTAAGGAGTTAATAGGAAGATGAAAGGAAGTGACTTAAGAAAGAAAAGATTCAATGATGCCTATCCAAAGTGGTTTCTGTATGATCGGCACCTAAGGCAAAGAGGAAGTAAAAATCCCATAACAATTAATTTAAAGAAAGGGATCCACTGAAGGGAGAGGAAACCTTTAAAATCTGACAATGAGAGCTAATTCTGAATCACATTTGTTGTGTACCTGGACTTTTCTGCCAAAGAAAGTACAATTTACAAGAGTAACTGCACCAGATGGTAAAGACATCTTTTCTGTAGTTGTTTATGTATGTTGTATGCAGGAACAAACTTTCAAGAAGGCATTGGATTGCATTTTACTTTACACATTTTCCTTTCATGGACACATCACTATTTATCATCCTCTATTTCAATTTTGTCTCCAAATTCTTACTCAATAATTAAGCAATGTCCACTACTTAATCCTACCTGTGAAATAACCAAAAGATTTTAAAACCATTTCAATTGCTTTCTATACAATCTGTCTACAAGATACATTTTTTCTTCTCTTGACATCAAAATTTTACAATTTTTGTATCTTAAAAGATAATTACTGATAGCATTTATTAAGCATAAGGAAATATTGTATACAATTTTGATAGATTTAGTCTTCTAAAAAACACTTAAAATAGTTATCTTTAATTAACATTTAAACTGACAACATTAGGTTTATTTAACTTATAAAAATCAGTTTTATTCAATTATTTAACTTTCCTTCATCTATTTTTACTATATTCACAATTCCACTAAGACTATTATTTAATTTTGAGACTATTTACATTTTAGGAAATTACATTTTCTCATCTAAGAGAATGTCTCATGTTTTCATTTGTTTCTTTTGCTGTGCAGTTTCTTTTGCTGTGCAGAAGCTCTTTAGTTTAATTAGATACCATTTGTCAATTCTGGCTTTTGTTGCCATTGCTTTTGGTGTTTTAGATACGAAGTCCTTGCATATGCCCATGCCCTGAATGGTATTACGTAGGTGTTCTTCTAGGGTTTTTATGGTTTTAGGTCTAACATTTAAGTCTCTAATCCATCTTGAATTAATTTTCGTATAAGGAGTAAGGAAAGGATCCAGTTTCA
>NW_012099010.1:115716-123958 GCF_000951045.1 Mandrillus leucophaeus
GGTGTCCTTTCTGTTTGTTAGTTTTCCTTCTAACAGTCAGGCCCCTCAGCTGCAGGTCTGTTGGAATTTGTTTGAGGTCCACTCCAGACCCTGTTTGCCTGGGTATCAGCAGCGGAGGCTGCAGAAGACAGAATATTGCTGAACAGTGAGTGTTGCTCTCTGATTCTTGCTCTGGAAACTTCGTCTCAGGGGTGTACCCAGCCATGTGAGGTGTGAGGTGTCACTGTGCACCTAGTGAGGGATGTCTCCCACTTAGGCTACTCAGGGGTCAGGGACCCACTTGAGCAGGCAGTCTGTCCATTCTCAGATCTCAACCTCCATGCTGGAAGAACCACTGCTCTCTTCAAAGCTGTTAGTCAGGGACTTTTACATCTGCAGAGGTTTCTGCTGCTTTTTGTTTAGCTGTTCCCTGTCCCCAGAGGTGGAGTCTACAGAGGCAGGCAGGCCTCCTTGAGCTGTGTTGGGCTCCACCCTATTCGAGCTTCCTGGTGGCTTTGTTTACCTACTTAAGCCTCAGCAATGGTGGGTGCCCCTCCCCAAGCCTGGCTGCCACCTGCAATTAGATCTCAGACTGCTGTGTTAGCAATGAGGGAGGCTCCGTGGGCCTGAGACTCTCCGGGCCAGGTGTGGGATATAATCTCCTGGTGTGCCATTTGGTAAGTCACTTGGTAAAACGCAGTATTAGGGTGGGAGTTACCTGATTTTCCAGGTGTTGTGTGTCTCAATTTCCCTTGGCTAGGAAAAGGAATTCCCTTCCCCCTTGTGCTTCACAGGTGAGGTGATGCCTCACCCTGCTTCAGCTCTTACTGGTCGGGCTGCACCCATGGACCAGCATCGACTATCTGACACTCCCCAGTGAGATGAGCCAGGTACCTTAGTTGAAAATGCAGAAATCACCCGTCTTCTGGGTCGCTCATGCTGGGAGCTGGAGGCTGGAGCTGTTCCTATTCGGCCATCTTGGGCGCCCCTCTATGTTGTTTTTTTTTTTACATTATACCTTCACTTTATGAGATTTTCCTATTTTATTTTCATAATTATATTATTTCAATTTTTACTTAAGTTTTAGTTATATAGAAGTGACAAACTTTATTGTAAAAAGACCAGAAAAGCATACTGTTTATGTCTCATATTGGTTGGGTTCAGAAATACTTCCTTTATGATGAGTCTTTAGATAAAACCTATTCAATGTCATAGAATTGGTACTTGGGTCCAGTAGGTCAGAGTGTTGGCTCCATAGGTAGACTAGAGGGTTAGAATATTTACTCTTTCATTACCATGGAGCTAGTTTCCTCATTTGACTATGAGGCTGTGATTTAATTTGTGTAAAGGATTATGACAACTTGGTGTATTTCATTCATTGCTCAGTTATAGTTATGATGGTTAATTGTGGTTCAATTCAGAACATTTATGTATCTCCTCGCACTCACAATTTTGCAGGCCATAATTTTTTCTTTTATTTATTTTTATCAAATATTCACCATACCATATTAAAATTGTATTTCCATTTGCAGGTAATTGATAGGTTAAGGAAAAGCTATACATTATTTTATAATTTAAAATTATGTATAATTAAAAATTAATACAATTTAAAATTCTGTTACTGATGCTGTTTAAATGTTTTTTAAAGACTAAATCATCTCAGATTCTTTAACTACAAAATTAGATCAACATCCAAAACAAAACAAATAGGAGGGGTAATAAGAATAAGTGGTCCTTAAGTAATGTTTATTATAGAACTGACATAGCTATGAGCACTTCACATGTACTAACATGCACTAACTCGTTTAGTACAGTGACGCCGTGAGGTGGGTATTAATAATATTCTTCTTTCATCAGGTGAAGGGATTAAGCCACAACAAAGATAACTAGGTTGAAATAGCTAGTAAGTGGAAAAATTGAGATTTGAATCTATACAGTCTTGGTACAGAGTACCTGCTTTTATGGCATATTCTATTTTCACCAAATGACCATGGTAGAATTTCTGGGCCCACATACTCTTTCATAAATTTTCCACTACATATCAACATATGGAATCTCTTTGTCCTGGGCTGGTCTATGTGCCTGCTTTTATAAATAATGTAGTGGCAGTGCCATTATGGGACTTTTTTATTTGTTCTTTTAAAACTTGAATTGAATGTCTAGTTCATATTTGATTTTTCTTTGAGTCTATGTAGCTTTGACTCTGCATGCTCTGTGTGGGTATATGTGCATTTGTATGTTATGTATGTGTATGTCATTTAATTTCAAGATTGAGTTTCATACATCATGGTACTTTACTCTTAAATAATAGTTCATACATATTCTAAAAATGGAGATATTCTTATACATAATTATAATACAGTTATCAAAGAACACCTTGATGTAATACTCCTATGTAATCTAGTGTGCATATTCTGATTTTTTCAATTAAAAAATCTGATATGGTTTGACTGTGTCCCTACCCAAATCTCATCTTGAATTGTAGCTCTCATGATTCCCATCTGTTGTGGGAGAGACCCAGTGGGAGGTGATTGAATCATGGGGGCATGTCTTTCTCCTGCTCTTCTCGTGATGGTGAATGGGTCTCACAAGATTTGATGAATTTAAAAAGAGGAGTTCCCCTGCACAAGCTCTCTCTCCTTTTGCCTGCTGCTATCCATGTTAAGACGTGACTTGCTCCTCCTTGCCTTCCACCATGATTGTGAAGCTTCCCAGTCACGTGGAACTGTAAGTCCAATTAAACTTTTTTTTTTTTTTTTGATAAATTGCCAAGTCTAGGGCATGTCTTTGTCAGCAGTGTGAAAATGAACTAATACAAAGTCGAAATGTGCTTTTTCTCATTTTCCCCCCTTAAATGCAAGGGATCTAACTTGCATTTACTTGCCACCTCTCTTTTGCCTCATCCGAAGTGGAACAAATTAAGTACATTTTTTTTCAGTGACATTTTTGAAGAAATACTTTGAAAACATTAGTTTTAAAGTCATCTTGCGGGTTTATCTGATGTTTCTCATGATTAGATTTAGATTATGTAATTTTGGACAAGACACAATGTAAGTGATTTTCTGTCTTCATGGTATGACATCTGAAGGCACATGATATCCATTTACCACTCATTGGTGATACTCATTCTGTTTATTTCATCAAAATCTTGTACAATTTCTTCACTGGATAGTTACAGTATAAGATCAAGAAAATAACTGCTTTTCTTGAAACATTTCCTCTACATGTAACGTCAATGGGTAATTTTTATCATAACAATTTTTTCTCAGCTTAGTTGCAAGAAGATGAATTTCCAACTTAGGCACTTCCCAATTTGTCTTTGGCAGTTGACATTTCATGACAAGCAAAAGCCCTTCCTTCTTCTTCTCTATGATTAACTGTTTATCTATCAATTATCTATATCTATCATTATCATTATCTATCATGTGTTTTCTATCTATTAGTATCAGTATAAAGGAATAGATTTTTTTCTTTGTAATGTTTTATGATTTATTATTTTACTTACTTTTTTTGATTTTCAACTTGTACAACATTTGGCTAATTTGTCTCACTTCAGTGACAATTTAAGAGAGAAGCAAGGTAAATGTATATAATTAGGGCTGTCATTTAGACCTGATCATCATTGCACACTAACTTTTTTTAAATGTTTAAAACATCTAACTAAATAACCTAGTTTTTAGATATATTCAGGTCATATAATTCCCTTTAATTTTAATGATCATGACCAAAGTAAAATAAGCTGTTCAATTTTATGTTTGGTCTCCAAAATAAGTAATATATCACCACAATTCACCCAGATAGCCTAACATTTTACAGACAGCAAGACATGTATTCATTTTTGACACTGTTATTTAAAATATGTGTTCTGAAATTTCAAAATTCCACAACCAATATATATATTTTATTTCTAGTTAGTGCCAAATGAAAACGAGAATTTATTTAGTAAAACTTAACTTTTTTCAAAGGGAATTATCTATTTATTCATTAACTCATTCCCTGGTATTTTAAAATTCTGATGTATATTCATAAGTAATAATTCAAGTTTTTGGACTATATCACATAGAACCAATATGTTTTCAGTTGGCTGCTTCTCTGTATCCTATTTGAAAATGTTTACAGCTGTATTAACTACACAAATTCGTATTTTCAACTTTAGAATGACAAAATCTTGTAAAATAGCATCTTTAATGTATGAAGGCTGAAGTTGGAAAATAAGTCAATTTTTTATTGATTACATTCCTATAATAGTTTATATGATTTTTTCAAGGCTATGTAAAGTGAAAGTGATTGTGAATATAGAGTTGAGTTTGTTAGTACGAGGTTGACAATGTGATTGAAAAGAAAAGTATCATTACATTTTATTTTTATTTGTTTTTGAGAGAAGCAGAATTAGGCAAGTATATATTAAGGGATATAATGTTGAAAAAATTAATAAAAGATGCCACAAATACATATATTTACACAATTATGTATAAGAGAAGAAACAAAATGTCAGTAACCTATAGCCTAATAAACATATGTGAATGTAAGAGTGGAGGTAGAAGCAGTTCCAGGAAATTTGCAATCCAGCTACATATTGCAAGAAATGTAGCACATGATATAGGAAACACAGTAGATTGTTGAGACTACTACTCCTGCCAGTAGGAGCAGTTATGAGGTCAGAAGCAATTATTCATTTATCAGAGAGAGAAAAGTAAGAAGGAAAGTATAATAGAAAAGTTAAGAAATATGGAAGAAAAATTAACAGTCTATTACATGTTTCTTTTAGTATCACAAATGTTGAATGAGAGAATGAGACAGAAGTGATTTGTGAGGATATAACAAGAAGAAAACAATAACATTTCAGACCAGAAACTGAGTTTGTCATCAGAGAACAGTTACTAAGGAAAATTATAAAGGACTATGTTTTAAATAAAGGGAAAATAATCAGAGGAGTACTTGACAAATTAAAGTGATATCAGATAGAAGATATCAATACAAAAAGAAATAAACAAAAATCTTATAAACATTAAGATAAATCTGTAAATAAATATATCTTTTTGGGATTTAAAAGTGTATAGAATATACAAGAAAGAACTTACACATAATTTGAGAGGTAAGCAAAGGGAGGTATATTGCACAATATACGTATTTTTTAATTTAGGAGACTAAAGGTGTCAATTAACAATGCCTTTGATAATTTTTAGAAGAATGTTGTAATTTCTAGAATAATTACTGAAAGAATAAAATTACTTGAATAACTGCAAAAATACAAAAAGAAAAAAATGAGTTACAAAAAATAGCCAATTTGAAAGATGCTAAAGGGTTAGAGAAAAAGAAAAAAAAAGAACAGACATGACAAAGGGAAAACACAAAAATAAAATTATTGATTCTATAAGCAAATGAAAATAAGAAACATAAACAGACGAAATGCTTAGTGGAAATTTAAAGTCACCTATTTGGGGGAAATGTATTAAAATGTTGTAAATAGGAGACCTATGCAAAACATAAATATGTTAAAAGGATGGAAAAAATAGAAAAAAAACTAACAGAAGACAAAAAGTTACAATATGAATAGCAGAAAAAAAATGAAATTTAAGGTAGATTACATAATTGGCAATAAAGATGTCAATTTAGAATAAACATTTCAATACACCAAACAAATATGATAATTTCAAATTTGTAAAAATCTACTGGTATTGCCTCGACATGTATGTACTAGTTTCCTAGTACTGCCAAAACAAAGTACCACAAACTGTGGTTTAAAACAACTGAAACTTAATGCCTTAAAGTTTTTGAAAATACAAGTCTAAAATCAAGATATTGGCAAGGTTGTCTCCTTTTGGATGTCCTGAGGAAGAAACTCTCAACGCTTTCTCTGGGCTTCTGTTGGTTGCTGTCAATCCTTGGCATTCCTTTGCTTCTAGTTCACCTCTCTAATCTCTGTCATTACAGTGTACTCCCTCTGTGTCTCAGTGTCTGTGCTTTCTCTTCTTGTGAAGATACTAGTTATTCAACCAGGGCCCATCATAATCCAATAATATCTCATTTCAACTGATTACATCTGAGCAGACTCCTTTATTTTCAAATAAGGTCATATTCTGAAGTTCTAGGTGGACTTGGATTGTTGGAGAACAATATTCAAAACAGTAATAAATAAAAATAACTACAAGGAGAAATAGACAAATACACAATAATACACCCAACTTTAACACATCTGTCTTGGTAATTAATAGAAAAAACGACAGAATGTCAGTAAGTTTACACAAATTTAAACAATATATTTTTAAGACATACATAAACTAATAATGAATATTGGCCATATCCTAAGTCATAAATCAAATATAAACAATTTCAAAAGATTAAAATCACATTTGGCATAGTAGAGCCAAAAGTTAAATCTCCATCCATTTTTGTTTTACATTACAAAATTTACATGGCATAGGAAACATACATTTCTGTATGCATTTATTTTAAGTGATTTATTTAATCAAACTTAATTGGTGCATATTTTGAGTGCTCTTATAAAATTATTTTTTTCTATTTTAATTTTTAAGTTTCTTTTTGAGATTTTCCACTCCAGTAATTAACATTGAGAGTTAATATTTTCTGGTTAGAATGATATTTTATCAAGATTTAAAAGGTACTAACAAAAAGCAGTATTTAATTTTTTTGAATTTTAATTATCTTATGTACATATATATATTCTTATAGCAAGGCTATAAGATCTATATATCTGTATATATGTACATGAATATATATTCCTGTTAGATTCTAGTTGTTTATTACATTTTTCACATTAGCTCAAGAAAAAATAATAACTTTATCAACTGCCTTTTTCAATTTAATTTCTCTTTAGATTTTATTTATCTCCATAGAGCTCAGGCTTGTTTAATTGTCATATCAGGAAAAATAATCTTTTGAATTAAACATATATTATTTTATTTTAATACCTTCTTATTAATAAGTAAAGTAAAAAGATGTTTTTCTTGACACTGTGATTGTTATTTTCTAAGAAATATAATTACAGCTTTGATTTTTCTTATGCCATAAGTTTTCACTAGTATTGTTTTAGAATTTTTTCAAATGAATATTTTCTTGAACAATTAGTTCATTTTGTTTCATTTTAGAAAATATGGTTTCTGCTTTTCATAATGTATTGAATTTTCTTCATAATATTAAATGTGATATAACTTTATGGAAGTTCTAAGATTGCACTAGAGCAAGACTATACACTACATAATGTATTTTAAATATTGAATATAATGTTTTTAAAAATGATTTTAAATGATTTAAAAATTTAAAATTATTGTTACTGTTATGCAGTCATAAATCGCTTAATGATGGAAGTACATTCTGAGAAGTGCATTAACAGGCAAATAAGTCATTGTGCAAACACCAGAAAGTGTACTTACATAAACCTTGGTTCTATAATGGTATAGTAAAATATGGTATCATAATCTCATGGGATCATTATCCTATATGTGTTCCACTGTTGACGAAAACATTGTTATGTGGCATACAACTATATAACAAATCTTAATAATTTGTAACTGAGATTTTGAGAACTTTGTAATTACATCTCACTTCTATTATTTTTCTTTCTTTTTCTCCTTGATATTAATTCATTTAAAAATTACATATTTATAAGTGCATTTATTATTTGTAGAAAAAATTTGAATTTTTTGCTTGTCATGAACTATTACTTCATTAACTTCACAGATCTATTTAATAAGAGATATTTAAAAATGGTATGCCCACTCTGAAACTATAATACCTTGTTTAACATAGGTTCTTATAAGGGAGAACAGAGGAAAGCAGAATAGTAGTTATAACCAGGTATGCTGCCCACCTTCCATTTGTCCGCCATATCTGCACTCCACTCTGCCCTGGGTTCTGGGAGGTTCACTGTGTGTAGTCCTTAGTTCCTCCTCCCCTCTGGCTCTCTGACTTTGGTTTAGGTCTGCCCAATGGGAAATACCAAAAGAATATGAGAAAAAAGGCTGGGCCCGGTGGCTCACGCCTGCAATCCCAGGACTTTAGGAGGTCGAGGTGGGCGGATCACGAGGTCAGGATATCGAGGCCATCCTGGCTAACACGGTGAAACCCCGTCTCTACTAAAAATACAAAAAAACTAGTCGGGCATGGTGGCGGGCGCCTGTAGTCCCAGCTACTCAGGAGGCAGGAGAATGGCCTGAACCCGGGAGGCGGAGCTTGCAGTGAGCCAAGATCGCGCCATTGCACTCCAGCCTGTGTGACAGAGCGAGACTCCGTCTCAAAAAAA
>NW_012099010.1:124008-133643 GCF_000951045.1 Mandrillus leucophaeus
GCAAAATAACATCCCAAATTCTATCAGAATTACTGCACTCCTGCCTGGGTGCCAGAGCGAGACTCCATGTGAGAAAATGCCACAAAAAAAAAAAAAAAAAAAAAAAAAAAAAAAAAAGAATATGAGAAAAAAAAATACAGACTGAGGCTGAAGGTATCCTTAAGGTTGCCCCTTAGTGGCAACCCTGTATCTGTTCACCTGTCCTCTCCTTTAAGCTGAAGAGTGCTAATTTTGACCTGCTGTTCTCAGCCCCATAGTACCGCATCGTTCTTTAAGGTCTTTCTCACACCGTGCCCGTAAGTTTTTGTACATGATCTATTTAAAACAAAACAAAGCAAAGAAAAAAAAATAAAAATTGAGCAAAGAAAAACCAACTCTTCAAAGGTTTGAACTTAATTGGATGTATCATCTGTTTCTGATTAGGACACTGACTGATATACCGGGAAGTTTTCTTGCAATTGACAGCCTCATGGAAACGGTCCAATTCTTAGGAGTCATATATTTGATGATCAGTCAGCTCCATGTTTACTGAGAAGAGGCACAATGTAGATCCACCATCTGGGCTCTCTTTTTAGTATGAATAGTTAGAGAGTTACTTTGCTCTTATATGGATGCCAATGTTGAGTATTACCACAATCCCAAACACATGTGTTTTCCAAATAATTTTAATTCCGTGAATGGTGTTTATGTGTTATATGGGGAAAAAAAAAGAAATAACATCCTCCTGTATTAAAGATCAATATTTGGTCTTGATATTTGGTAAGATTCTGGAAGAGAGATTTGCCATTTAAGCCATCAAATTTAGGAAGTGATCAGAAAGAATAAGATGGGCCAATCAATGAGTCAAGACAAAATAAAGCAACGGAAGGTGAATAAAAAAGAGCTCTAATTATTGAAAGAAAGAAATAATATTTTAATGCAAGACAATGAACATCTTTAGGAAAGACTGAAGAGGATGAAAAACTGTTTTGACAAAAGTGCAGAACTTAAAGCATGAACTATGGAAAGTGATTAATTTATTTATAGTACAACATCATTAGTATTCAAAAAGTGTAATTAAATGAGCACAGGCAGTTAGCTCCCTTAATTATGAGTTGGATTAATTCTGAATGGGAAAATGTTTTTTATTAGATAATTTAGAAACAAATAATTTACCATGTACTGATAAGTAAAAGATACACCAAGGACTTCTCACTGTGATTTTTAAAACAAAAAGTTTTTCCTTTTGGAACCTGTATTTATGGGCTTTATGCTTCACAAACACTTTCAGGAATTTACACTTGAAGGAAAACCTAACAAACTGAAACAAAATGATGAGTGTTTTTGTTACCATTATTATTTTTTCTTTCTGTGTACAGCAGAGAGGCAATCTGACTCTTTTACGTAGTTTTAAATTTAGAATAAATGAATTTATCAAATGCATGTGGAACCAGCAACCTGAGACTTAGTCTTTTCAAAATATAATATAAAAAAGATACATAGATGTGTTTTAGTGAACATAGTAGACACTTAAAAATACGTTTTCTCAACTACTTAGAATGACTTATATTTGACATCTTTAGTTTTTTTTTTTTTTTTAAATAAATCAGCCTAAAACATGAACAGCTACATGCCTCTCATCCACATATCAGGCCACAGTGAACTACCATGCCAATGATCATTTTCCAATCACATATTCATTTCATTAAATAATAGTCAGAAAGATTTCTGAGAATAAATTCTCTATATTCGAGTTTTTAAAATAGTTTAGGTCAAAACATATAGAGAAAATAGAGCCTGATCTCATTAAATTTAAAAATATATTTCTGGCAAGGGTTAGCTTACAACAATATTGGAAACTTGTTAAGGTAATTGAGAATAATTATATGACACTTTAAGCAGTTCCAAGGTAAGGGCCAGCAAGGATATTTTTTTATCCGAAAAAGTTAAACCCATGCATATAAAGAATTTTGTTGTGTACGTGTGTGTGCACACACAATTTTGTTTGTACATGCTTGGACATAACCTTGCTTGTATTGAAGAAGGAGAAAGGGAGTGATAAAAAGAAAAGCTGTCACAGAAGAAACACAATGTAACAAGTGAGGCCAAAATTAAAATGGAAAAATGTCAGAGGAAAGTTAGATGCCATTTTGAGTATGTTGTATACTTAAATTCCGATATAGATATATCATAATTGATTAAATCACTATGATTACTAGAAATTGAAGTTTTAGCCTTAACCATAAAGTATATTTTACTTAAATTTTCTGCCTTATATGCATTTGCATTTTATCTAATTTAATAAAAGATTATTTTTTAACTTATCTTTGTAAAAGTTCCAAGTAGATTGTTTTTTTCCAGCTCTCTGTCAGTCATAACATTCTTCCCAAAATGTTTAAAAGTATCAGTCTGACAGGTTTTTGTTTGTATGTTGGTTTCCTGGTGATATGTATCCTGAAGTTATCTACCCTCCTGACTCAAGCAATATCAAAAGCTATGTAGGTCTGTTTCACAGATGTCTTTCTAGGGATTTGTTTTCCATTGTTCAAGAAAATCCCTTTGCCCTCTTTTCTACTGGAATTACTGAATCTGTTTCCTGAATCTATTATGTTCCTATTTCTCATTAGTACTGTTTTGATGGAGTATATCCCCTAGGAGCTTCTGGGGAAAGGGTACATAGGAGGAAGGTTTTGAAATGCTACATGTACAGAATATGTTTGTTATTTTGCTTTAAATCCAATGGATAATTTGGCTAATGTAGAATTCTAAACTCCCTCAGAATTTAAAGGACATTTTTTAAAAAATTACTATTTCCAAAATTTATCTTCTAAAGTTAATATGATTTTGATTTTTTTTTATTCATGTTTTTACTTTCTAGTGGTTCTTTTCTATCGTTATCTATGGAAGCTTTTATAACTTTTCTTTATCTCAATGTTCTGATTTGTTTTGGTCATGTGTTTTGTTCTGTATTTTTAAAATTATTTTTGTTGGTTTCTAAGTAGGTAAGTTTTATTCTGAGACATAGTCCTCTATAATTTTTTAATAACCTACTACTCTCCAATTTCTCCTTTCTCTCCTTTGAAAATCTCATGATTAGGTATTAGATCGCCAGAATTAAGCATGATTTTCTTGTATTTTCTCACAAAATTTTCTGGCAAAATGTATGGAAATACATGTGCATGCCTGTTTAATAAAATGTGTCCTGATATAAAGGATATATAGCATACAAGTTACATACAGTAAAATATAACATAGTCTTAAATTCCAAATAGCAATATATTCTCACAGAATGACTTCATTGACTTTTTTTCAGAATTTTTTTTCTCTGCATTCAACTTATGGCTGTAATTAACAAATACAATTATTGGTTGATATATTCATTTACTTTAATAAGTATGACAACAGCGAAACAACAAACACATATATTAGGAACCTCACTCATTCATCAATGGCATGTGCTATTTCTTTATTGGAGTGGATCATCTAAAATACTGAAAGAATAGTTCCTCAGTTTTTGATTCTACTCATTGTGTAAAACTATGATAAATTTTAAGCATAATTTACACTTTTAAGATTTTATATTTTAAGAAAATCTATAGACATTTCATAAAACAATAAATCATGCCAAGGTTTATTGTGTTTGCCAATTTATATGATATAAACATTTCCTGTAGGACCAATTTCAAGCTACAACCTGAGAATACTGAATAGGGAGGTGGAAAGAGACGTGTTATATCTCATTATTAATAGAATTTCCTATCTACTGATGTCACAGGATCCTTAGGGTGTCGCTTTTCCAGCCAGAAGTCTTTGTGGCCGGTGACACCTTTACCCGAGTTTTACTTGGGTCTGCTGGGCTCATTCTGCCCAGTAGACGCGACAGGCTGTGCTTGGTGCAGGCTGTGCTTCGCTCAGGCTGCCAGCCCAGATCCCATGCCTGCCAAAGGTGAGCCAGGTGTGGAGTGGCAAGGGTTATGTGAGCAAGTGTGGGGCCCGGCCGCAGCACACAGCCAAGTGTGCCAGCTGTGGCAGGGGTGGCAGTTCCAGGCACCAGCACAGGTGCCAGTTTAGTGCAAGGCTATGGCTGGACCAGGTGTACTGAAGAGGCTTCCACCGCTGCCACTGGGGAACACAGTGGCGCCCAGAAGTTTGGAGGTGCTGAGAACCACAAAGCCCCAAAGTGGGTGTGAAAGCCCTGGCTTGGGGAGACCCTAGGTCTTGGCTCCCCAAAGGGCTGCCATTCTTCTCTCCTTCTCATTGACCACCATTTGGCAAGCTGCGAGCATATTTCAGTCTGTTTGTTACAGCTCTTTCCGTCCTGCCATTCAGTGGGTCCCAAGTTCTTGTCCCACATTCAGGAAGAATGAGATATGTGGACAACTAGAGGGTGAGCAAGATGGAGAGGAGCTCGACTCAGGAAACCCAAAGTGGGTACCTCCTTTCTGCAGGCAGCTCAGCCTGACGAGTGTCCCACTCTCAGCAGAGAGGAGACCTGAAGTGAGTAGCTTCTTCCCACAGCTGGTAGTCCCTGTATCTGAGTCTGGCAGATTCCAGGGTTTTTATGGGCTCAGAAGCGGGGAAGTGTATGCTGATTGGGCCTTGGGTGGCCATGGGTGAGCCCAGAAAAAACACTCTAAGTTCTCACTCACAGCCACAGCCTCCACCGGTACCTGGCAGCCCAGCCCCCAGGGTTCAGGCTGCCCCCACCTTGAAGGTGAGGTTTCACCAGTGACCCACCCCTTTCTGCTTAGGGACCCATCCCTTTCTGTCCAGGAACATTAACATGTCTTTCTCCTGCCATCAACATGCTTTCCACAACACCCAGACTGTTGGTGCTAAGGGGTGCCTGCGTGCCTGGGATGAGCTGCCCTCAGCAACCGCCCCCCGCCCCAACACACCACTCCTCCTTCCCACATTCATCTGCACCCAAAGTCTGGAGGGAGCCAAGGTGGCAGGGAGCTGGAGTTTCAGTGTCGCCCCAAGCATGCCCACACCCAGCCAGGTCATGACAGCACCTGGGTTCGGCTACTACTTTGCTTCACACAAAAGCGGGTGCCGGAAGCAGGGAGAGGTCAGGCAGTGGGAGCAGGCACTTACAAGCCTGCAGCGGTAGGGACTTACTGGGCCCCCAAGAGCTCAGGGATGCCCAGATCTAGAGCCACGGTTTGGCAGCTGCAGCTGTGCCCAAAAGTACAGGACTCCCATCCCATTAACTCAGTAGAAGGTGAGGCTCCCACTTGTTCCTGGCTGGCAACAGCCCTGCAGAGCGTGCAATCCAAGCAGCACCTCCCTCACTTCCGCCAGAGTCTTCAGAGCAGCTGTTCCAAATGGGCTGCTGCTGTCGTCACAGGAGCAATAGATTTAAATAACACCAAGAGCATATATAACAGGAAAATGCATTAAAATAATTAGGAATTGATGTTTGAATATCTTTTGTTTTAAATATAATTTATTTAACACTAACTTTATAATTTATTATTTAACCATAGCTCACAAAATTTCGTGAAACTTGAAGAAGTGGTTTTTATGAGCTAATACAGTTGGCTCCCACCCAATACTATCACCGATATTTCTTTTACTTTTATATATTTGTTAACAGCATTTGATTTCCAAATGCTCTTAGATGATTTCTAAATGTTTATATTAGTATTACTAGCAGTTTCATTATTATGTGTAATTTGTATGTTATAGTTGTTTCATCTCTGTTTTTGGTTCTGATTGATTTTGTTATTGTTTCATTGTGCCTGTTTCATTCTTGTCCCACATTAGAGATTTTTACCAAGTAATTGGTGATTCTTGGAGGTTTGTTGAGGTAAAAAGTGCAGTTTTATGAGAGAGACTGGCATCTCTGTGTGCATGTAGTGTATAGGGATTGGTTTGAAAGGCTTCTCTGTAAGGCAATGAAGTAGCAAGCTGCCTGTTTTATATAAAGATCTACAAATGTCAGAATCTAAAGATTTTTTCATCTGAGCTGTTCATTTAAAGTTTCAACATTATCCAGTATGCTAACATTTGTCAATTTGCTTTTATTTACAATATTTTATTCTATTGTTATTTAATGTGTTCTTCACTTTGTCATTTGGAGTTTATGGTTTTTTAAATACATTACTCTCATTTAGCTAAATTTTTTGGAGAACTGAAAATAAATGTGTGCTTTCCATCTGCCATGTTTAGCAAAGATTGTCCAATTTATCTTCTGTTTACTTTATTCTAGATTTGTCAGCACTGCTCTACTGAAACAGATATTTTTTGAGGTCAAATTGTCTGTTGCCAAATACAGTGGATACCTCTGTCTCCAGTTTCCTTGATCTTTTGACAATATTTGGCACAATTTACTATTTTCATCCTCTCAAAATGTATAGATTATAAGACACTGTTTTTGTTTTGTTTTTTAATTTTCTTGCTAACTCCTAAATGACGTCTGTTTTTTCATTTAAGAAAATTCTGCCCCCACTATTTTTCTCTATGGAAATCTAATTCACTTCAGTGTTTAGGAACATTGCAGACAATTCTCAAATCTCCAGCCTTATACCTCTTCTGTGAACTCTACACTGCATGGTGTCTCCAAACTGTATCAGTTGATGGACTTCACAACACTTTTTTATTTCTCATTCACCCTTAACCCACCCAATGAGATTCACCTTTCAAATCCAAAACCTGGCAATCAATCTTGATTCTTCTCTCTCCATAACTTGCATAACTGCAAATCCCATTCATTCTGTCTTCTAATATATAGATAGCACCCACCCGTCACTTACCCCACACTCTTGCAACTAAACACTTCTTATTGTTCACTCTTGCTCCTATATCAACAATTTATTTCTTTTTCAATATCTTGTATTATCATGAAATATTCTTAAACATGACATAGAAGATTCAGCACTATTTATCTAAACTCTAGCCAGCTCCCCAAATTTCTCCTTTTCATCTGCTCAATTCCTCAGAAAGATAAATTTTATTTTTTTTTCTTAAATATATTGTACTATTTCTTTCAGGATTCTGTATATGGACTTTGTTAATTTCACTTTCTCTGCTTGTAATTCTCTTTTCCCCACTCTTAGAATGACTACAAAACATTTTATCTTTCAAGATTCAGATCACTTAAGTGCAGGGACTATTCTTAACCACCATGTTGTTTTTTTCCTTCCTATAATTTATTATTACTGATAATTGTTTGACCTTGGTATCTGTCATATGTGGGCTCCAGTTTCTCTGGCTTTAGCAAAAGTGTTGGGCTATGTGAACTCTAAAACTGTTGCCATCTCATATTTCTTTATCTTATATGCCTTTCTTTAGCTATATCTGGGTTTCTACACCCAGACTACATTAACATTTACTATTTCATGTCAATAGTATAAATTTATGTTTCTGCTTTTCCCTTTCCTAGTTTGAAATATTAAATAAATATGTTATCATCAGTAGGGTAAATATTAACTGCATCAGGAATGAAGAATCAATATTTTCTGTGTCTAATTTATTTTCTGCTTTACAGAGAAAGGTGAAGGGGGGCCATCAGGTGATAATAATCAATCAAAATTTGTGGCATATTATCAGAGCTATAGTTTTGGTTTATTTTATTCATCTTAAACATCTTTGGCAAAAAATACTGCAATCAAAATGATGCTAAATATCAATACGCACTTATTTCATTTCAATCTGCAACCAACATTCCTGGTTTATAATATGTAATATATTTTATTTATGTAAGTGCAGAAATAATTTTTGGTAAATCTGTTTCTAAGAGGGAAGATATTTATATATTCTATATGAAAAAATGAGTGAAGTTTACATGTAAAAAATAGAACATTTGTAAGATTTCTATAACATTTGTAAATTTGCAGAATATTTGTAAATCAAGGCAACTTAAAATTTATGACAACGAAAAAACTGGAACACCATGCTGCTTATTTTCAGCCTTTTTCTTCCTTTGCACACTTTTTATTCAACTTCAAAAAAATTAAAATCACACATAAAATTATAAACTACAGAATATATTAGAATAATTTCCTCAAAACCTTATATTGGGCATATGCATCAAAATCAATTTTTAGAATAATGTAGTGCTGAATAAATGGTTTCAACTCTGCCTTGCTTTGCCCTTGTAGCTGTGATGGCATTGCCTTGTGAAGAATTGCCAAATCGTGAGTCAACGGCCATATCCCAACAAGGATCCAAAGGCTGAACAAAGACTTCTTATTGGAAGGCTTAAAAAAAAATAAAATCAGTTTCTTCATGCATAAGGAAAAAAGAAGTAATGTCCTTCATGGCAAACTGCTGTAGAGTATAGTATCTTGATACTATTTAAAATGAAGTTTTAAATTCATTTTTTATAGGAACGATGATAGAAATGTACCCTGAAAATTGTAATATAATGTTCAGGAGCCAGAAGTCATGCCTTTAAATATTCAGGTTTTATACCAGTAACATACTAACTTTAAAACAGAAATACTACTCAGATTTACTAGAATCACAAGGTTTGTTTTTGCTCTTCTCAAACTCTTTAATTTTGTCTCTTAGCTTATTCTTGGTTGAACAATGTTTCCTTTGATAAGCTCTGGATGCCTCTAAGAGATTAGAGTGATTTGTGTCAAAGAGACATGTGCTGTGCTTCCCTTAAAAAGGAAGCTGCAGATGTGAATGATTTTAAAGGTCTTTAGCCAAATCAGTTTCTTTCCCCCATCCTTCTCTCTCTGCAGGAGGAAAATCAGTCATGTCCACACAAAATCCCAATTCTATTAACCTTTCAGCTACTGCTGAAACATGGTTGTACTAAGGTCCCTAAGATTATATATGTCAGAAATTGGCTGGCATATCCTTTATAAGACTCTCTTGTAATATCTACTATTTCAGATAGTTCGTAGTTTTGTTACATGAGAATATTAAAGTGCAGCACAACTTTGACTTTTAGAATTAATACCTGAACTTGAAGTTCACTGGAGAGGTGAGGAGCAGCAAAGGTGCATGCACACACACACATACAATTTTATTTCTCTTATGTTACACTTTGTAAAACTTAAAATTTCTTATGTTTAAAGTTCATGGAAAGACAACAAAGAGAAGAGTAGTGAATATTACTCAAAACATATAAATGTATTCTCTTTCACATTCACTCTTGGAAACGATAGAAATATGGGTAAATTGAGTCCATGAGACAACACACTGTAGCAAATAAGAATGGGAACTCTACAACCTGATTGCTTAGTGTCACTCTATCTTCACATTTTATAAAACATGTAGCTTGGAGAATATAACAACGTTTTTGTGTATCAGTTTTCCCGATTGCAAATGCGCATAAAACTGACTAACATAGTTATTGCAATGATTGAATTAGTCAATATTTGCATAGAAAATAGCAAGCATTCACTATATGGTAAAAGCAATTATATTTACTCATAGATTCTAAAAAAAAGTCATTGAAAAAACTAATGTAACTTTCTTTAAATAATGAGCAATAAATATCGATTATAAAAGAACAAGGCCAGGAGTGGTAGCTCACGCCTGTAATTCCAGCACTTTGGGAGGCTAAGGTGGGTGGATCACTTGAGGTCAGGAGTTCAAGACCAGCCTGACCAACATGGTGAAACCATGTCTCTACTAAAAATACAAAAACTAGCCAGGTATGGTGGTGTGTGCCTGTAGTCCCAGCTACTTGGGAA
>NW_012099010.1:133818-156116 GCF_000951045.1 Mandrillus leucophaeus
AAGGAAGGAAGGAAGGAAGGAAGGAAGGAAGGAAGGAAGGAAGGAAGGAAGGAAGGGGAAAAGAAAGGAAAGGAAGGAAAAGAAAGGAGAAGAGAAGAGAAAAGAAAAGAAGAAAAGAAAAGGAAAAAAGAAAAAAGAAGAGAAGGAAGGAAGAAAGGAAGGAAGGAAGGAAGGAAGGAAGGAAAGAAGGAAGGAGCTTACAATATAAAGTAAAAGACAGGATTTGTGAGATCATTTTAGAATAAATAACAACATTTCTCAAAATTAGATTAACTCTTTTTGAATCTGATAATATTACCACATTACAACTCAAATTACAGAACATTAAGCCACACTAGATTATGATATTTGTTTATCAGACACTCAACAAGTGAATGAATTATTTGCAGTGGAGAAAATTGAATGGATTCAGAAGGAAAGTGGAAGGAAAAGAAGATACAATGGTTCAGAGAAATATGAGTTTTGCAAATATCCTGTAATCCAATATGTGATGTTTTCTCTCTCCTGTATTTTTAGCCTTTTTATTCATAGGCTTCATCTTCTTATCTAACGTATTTGGTTAGAACAATTCCCTTGTTGAAAGAAAACCAAAACCTATCATTGTTTGTACTTCTTCATGCTACCACTGTCTATTTGCTTTGAATAAAAAATAATTTAAAATATGATTAATATCTACTTTTCCTCTTTAAATCCCAAAAATTCTATTTTCAATACAAAAATTTTATTGAAATTACTTTCTTCAAGATTACCACTTATTTCCTCCAAATTGAATAAAAAGTTTTCCATTTTTATTATTTGTTTGTGTTTTCCTTTCATCTTTTAGCTATCTGTAAGAGTCGGCTGGGCAACAGCTGATCTTGATCATCTGGGTTCTCAATATTGATGAGTATGTCATTATACTGGTTTGTCTCTTGTTCTGTGACTATGGTTACTCCTCTATCTCATTGTTCCAGACTCTTTGTGTCCTCTGGAGCCCTTAGTGCATGCAACACCCACCAATGTTACAGATGTAGGACTCCGTGTTTTGTTTAACAAATTAGTTTTTCTTTGCATTGTATAGTATTATTACTTCATCTGTCACATCTATGCAAAGAATGAGAATGTCCTCAATACTTGTTATGAGAGCCAGTACGTAGAGTGGTAGATGGAGTGATTTAGTGGATAAGAGACCGGTGCTTTTTTGGTAAGAAAGGAGATACAGATGTACACAACCTTTGTCCAAATCATCTCTTCTTCCTTCAGGAGGAAAATCAGTAAACAGAAACGATAAATAATGACCCATTACTGCCTAAAATTCACCAATTTCAAAATAGAATATATTATTCCCTTTTTCTGTAACTGGCTCTGTGTTTTTCCTAGAGACTCAAGCTTTAAGCTTGGAGTAACTTTCAGGTCCTCCCTTTTTCTGTCATATTTTATGAATGCAATTGAAAATCAATTTACCATGAATGCATACCCTACATTACCAAAAATTTAATTGTAGCTAATATGGGTTGAATTATGTCCCTCAAAAGTTATGTTGAAGTCCTAACCTCTAATACCTCACAATGTGACTTGTTTGGAAATGGAGTCATTGCAGATTTAATTAGTTATGTCAAGATGAGGCCATACTTCAGTAGAGTGTACCCTTAATCCAACATAACTAATGTCTTTACAATAAGAGGAGAGACAGAAACACAGGGAGAATCCTGTGTGACAGAAAAGGGAAGATTGGACTGATGTGCCTGCCAGTCAAGGGATGTCAAGGATGTATGGCCACCAACAGAAGTTAGGAAGAGATAATGAAGGTTGTCTTCTAGAGACTTCAAGAAAACGTGATCCTACCAACACCATGACTTTGGGTTTCTATTACCCAGAGTCGTGCAGCAATAAATTTCTGTGTTTAAGCTACCTAGTTTGTTATACTTTGCAGTGGTAGCCCTGGGAAAGTGATATAATGGCATTTCTCATTTCTCAATCACTAAATATATGTGAGCCCACATAGTGTTCTTGACTTTCTATTGAAAGTTATCTACTTGTTCAGTTTCTAATTGTGGTTATGTTTATTTTTCTGCATATTTTTATCAGTTGTATTAGATACAGTGCATATATCGTGAAGCTCTAATATTACATGCATCCATGTTTAGGTCTTCTTGATGAATTGACTGCATTATTGTTATAAAATGATTTTTATATCCCTTGTGATATTCTTTTCTCTAGAACCAACTTAACATTCCAGTTTTTGTTTGATTAATGTGTATTTATCCTGATATATTTTTATACCATGATATTAAGATAGTGTATTTCCTCCATTATTATAATCTGTGTGTGTCTGTGATTTAGTCAACATATGTTGGTGTCACCTTTTTTTTTTTTTAATCAAATATGATAATACCTTCTTTTAATTGGGATATCCAGACCATTTAAGTTATTGGTGGTATAGTTCATTTTAAATAAATCACTTTGCTATGTATTTTCTTTTCTTTCTTTCTTTCTTTTTTTTTTTTGGAGACAGAGTTTTGCTCTGTCACCCAAGCTGGAGTGCAGTGGTGCAATCTCGGCTCACTGCAAGCTCCGCTTCCTGGATTCAGGCCATTCTCCTGCCTCAGCCTCCTGAGTAGCTGGGACTACAGGCGCTCACCACCATGCTCGGCTAATTTTTCATACTATTAGTAGAGACGGAGTTTCACTGTGTTAGCCGGGATATGGTCTTGATTTCCTGACCTCGTGATCTGCCTGCCTTGGCCTCCCAAATTGCTGGGATTACAGGTGTGAGCCACCACGCCAGGCCACTTTGCTATGTATTTTCTATTCGTCCTATCTGTTTTTTGTATACTTTTTTCTTTTTCTGCCTCTTGAAAGTATATTAAGTATACAATTCACTCCTGAACAACCTGGGTTTGAACTGCATAGGTCTACATATATATGAATATTTTTCAGTAAATGCGTTGTAAAATATTTGAAGATTTACGACAATTTGAAAACAATCCCAGACAAAACACATAGCCTGAAAATACAAAAAATAAAAAAGTTAGCTATGTCATGAATGCATAAATTATATATATTAAGAGAATCAATGAGAAGAAAGATTATCTGCCTGAACAAGGTTTTCATTCAGTTGAAATTGCTCTATTCTGGGAAAAATATTACAAAAAGACATTTATGAGTATGGACGAGAAGCTATTACCAGGACTTGAGGCAGAAAAGTTTAAGCTAACTCTACTGTTTTGTGTAAATGCAGTTGGGTTAATGGTAAGGACTGTCGTCATTTAAAAAGCTGCTAAACTCAAACCTTGAAGGAAAATGATAAACATCAGGTGCCAGCCTTTTCTTTGTATAACAAGAAGGCCTGGCAAGGAGAACCTTTCATCTGGATTGGTTTCATTGATGCTTAGTCCCTGAAGTCAGAAGTTCCTCAACAGTAAAGGGATTGCCTTTGAAAATTCTTCTGGTATTGAACAATATCCCTAGCCATCCGGAACTCCATGAGTACAATATTGAAAGTATTGAAGTGGTCTACTTTCTTCCAAATGCAATGTATTTGATTCAGCCTCTAGATTAAGGGAGTCATAAGGCCCTTTAAGGTTCACTATAAATGATACAGTATGAAAGGATTGTCAACATTACAGAAAAGATCCTCCATAGAGAGAACATCATGAAAATGTGCAATGATTACACTATTGAAGATGCATTCTTGTTACAGAAAAACTGTGAAAGTTATCAAGCTCAAACCAATAAATTTCTGCAGGAGAACTGTGTTCAGATGTTGTGTGTGACTTCACCAGATTTACAACAGAGCCAATCAAGAAATAATGAAAGAAACTATGGATGTAGTTAAAAGAAAAAGAAAAGAGAAAATGAGTGTAAAGCATTTTAAGATATGAATCTTAGAAAATTTCAAGATCTAGTAGACAACACACTATAGGAATTAGCAGAAGACAACCTGATGAAGATGAGTGTGTCTAAACCATTGCCAGACAATAAGGATATGTAAGAAGCAATGTCAGAAAACAAATTGACATTAGACAATTTGGCGGAAACATTCCTATTTTTTATTTTTTTTTTTTTACTTCTTTTACCACATGGACACTTCTATGATGCAGACACTGAATCTAAAGAAAATAGTAGAAAAAAATTGGCACCATATGGAAACATTTTTAGAGAAATGACAAAGCAAAACCATCAGACAGAACTTATGATGTATTTACATAAATTTACACAGCCTGGACCTGACTCCCCTTTTTATCATCACTCTTTACATCTCTGTGACACCTAAGACAGCAAGACTAACCCCTTCTTTTCCTTCTTTTCCTTAGCATACTCAATGTGACAATGATGAGGATGAAGACTTTTATGATGATCCACTTCCACTTAATAAACAGTAAGTATATTTTCTCTTTTCCTTAATTTTCTTAATTTTTTCTTTACTCTGGCCTACTTTACTGTAAAAATAAAGCATATGATATATATGATTATATATGATATATACATGTATCATACAAAATATGTATTGTTCAATTGTTTATGTTACCTGTAAAGCTTCTGGTCAACAGTAGGCTATTAGTAGCTAAGTTTTTGGGAAACCAGAAGTTATATATAGATTATTGACTATGCAGGGGGTTGACGCAGCTAATCCTTGCATCCTTCAAGGGTCAAATGTATTTTATTATTTTATTTTGTTTTGGGATTTTGGCGAAATTTTTGTTGTGTTACTTTAGTTATTGTTTATGTATTTTAGTGCACAAGTATAGCTTATCATGAGCTATATTCAAATGATATTTTACCTTTCTGTGTTTAAAATAAGAATTTATAACAGTAGTCTTTCAGCAATTGTCATATGTTTTATTCTTACATATGTTGTAAAGAAGGATTGGTACACTGTATCCTGTGGACCACATTTAACACACAGCCTGTATTTTTTATAATCTCAGAAAAAAAAATAAAGTTTTTTTTTCCTTTTTAAAATGTTATGAAACAAACAGAATAATGTTCAACAGAGAACAAATAGGTTCTACAAAGCCTAGACTACTGTCCTCTATCCCATTATAAATCCCTGCAATGCATTGCCATAGCTTTTCCCATATGCAATAAATTAACTTTTAAAGAGCTTTATTTTAAATGCCCATTGTATCAATATTTTTTATTTTCTGCATTCCTATGTGTAGATTCAGATTTTTATTCAGTATTTTACATTGCTACCTGGAGGACTCCTCATTATTTCTTACAGTGAATGAAGTTGTTTCAGTTTTTGTACATCTCAAATAGTTGAGTCTCCCCCAATTTCTGAAAACTATTTTCCCTGATTTTAAAATTTTAGACAGATGATATTTTATTTTTATTTCATTACTATACAGAGTTCCTCACTATCTTCCAGTTTACAATATTTCCAAAGAAAAGTCAGCTGTCATTCTTATATTTGTTCATTTGTTCATTTTTTATCTGGTTGTTTTTGGAATTCTCCCTTTATAACAGATTTTCAATAATTTTATGGTAATTTTGTGTAGTTTTCTTCTCGTTTCATGTGATTAGTGTTCTTTAATTTGTGTATTTATAATTCCCTTCAATTTTGGATAATGTTGGGCAATAATTTTTTGAAACATTTCTTCTAATTTTGACTTCCCTTGAGGAAATCCAGTTATACATATATTAGGACACAAACATACATATCCATCACCTCACTTATGTTTGATATTAATAAGTGTGTTTGTTTTCTAGTCATTCTTTTCTGGGTTTCATATTGGATCATTTTTATTACTTTGATCAGTAATACTTTTTGCTACAATAAATAACCTTCTCTTAACTCTATCTTGTGTAGTGTTCATCTCAGTCATTGTGGTTTTCACTTTTAGAAGTTTCATTTGGGTCTCACTGTACTTTCCATGTCTCTAATTTACATGTTACAGTTTTCCTCTAGCTTTGTGGGTCTATGAAATACAGTTGTATCTGTTTTAATGCCTCCTATGCTGATACCAACAGGTTTGTCATTTATGTTACTTTTGATTGACTGTAATCCTTATAATAGGTTTTATCATTCTTCTTCTTTTTATGCCTTGCCAAATTTTTTTTAAATTTTTTTCATTATGCTTTAAGTTCTAGGTTACATGTGCAAAACGTGCAGTTTTGTTACGTATGTATACAAGTGCCATGTTGGTGTGCTGCACCCATTAACTCGTTAGCACCCATCAACTCGTCATTTACATCAGGTATAACTCCTAATGCCATCCCTCCCCCCTCCCTCCTCCCCACAATAGGCCCCACTGTGTGATGTTCCCCTTCCTGTGTCCAAGTGATCTCATTCTTCATGACTTTTTAATGATTGCCATTCTAACTGGTGTGAGATGGTATCTTATTGTGGTTTTGATTTGTATTTCTCTGACGGGTCTGGCCAATTTTGATTGGATTATAAGCATTGAAAACTTTATTTAGTTGATTGCTGGGTATGTTTTTATTTATACAAAAACGTTCCTGTAATCATGCAGACAAAAATTATTTAGGTTTATTCTGGAATGTGTTTAAGTTACTTAAAAAGAGTTTGATACTATTGTAACATGGTGAGGTTTTCTTAATTTTTGGTAGGGGAACAAGAGAAAGATTTACTCTGTGTCCAATTTTTCTCTAATACTGAGGCAAGACTCTTCTGAGTAAGATAAGTAATGTGTTATAAATTATGAGGGTTTACCCTCCCCATCTGTGGAAAAATTGTCTTCCATGAAACTGGTTCCTGATGCCAAAATGGTTGGGGACTGCTGTTCTAAAGATCTCCAGAGCTATCTCTCTGAGCAACTCTCTTTTCTGATACTAAGGCCTGTTAATTGCAGCTTCCTTAGCTTCTCTAGAATCCCAGCTTCATCTCCTCATGTAAGGGAGACTCAGGCTGCATTTGTTTTCTTCCTTTTTGCAACACAGCCTGAAAGTATGGGCCAGTTGGAAGACTATTTGTTTTCAGAATCTCAGGTGCCGTTGTCTTTTGTTGCTTGTTCCAATGTCTTAAGAACTATTGTTTCATTTTAAAAAAATATTTATCAGTTGTTTCAAGCAGAAGTAAAAGGTTGGTGACAATTTCTCATCTTGAATGGACATAAAATTTCTAATATTCTATTTTGAACTCAATTTGTAGGGGATTATTAATATAGTCATAAAAAGAATTACTTTATCTGCAGTGTGAAGTCTATGTAAAATATATTACATTATGCTCCACTTCATTAAAAATATATTACTACTCCTGGAATATTAAGCTGAGTGAAAATAAGCCTACAAGTCCGAGAAAACTACCAAAGGCTGAGAAAATTAAGATAACATTTAACCGTGATATACATAAGTAAAAATATGACAGCTATATACTAGTCAATAAACAAGATGCTGTTAGAGTATACATCAAGGCCTGAATATTTTCCCAAAGTTAGTGAAAGTCTCATTAAGAAAGTGATAATCATTATCCACAATAGGAAAAATAACTTCCCTGATTATATAAAAGTAATTAATAAATAAAGCTTTGAACAATACATAAAATGTAAGCAATCTTTAAGACAATGCACATAAGATAATCATCATACATACTTTGGTGAAAACTCTTTTGTGTGACTCCTTCCCTTCATGCTATTAGATTCCATGTAATAATCATGGAGTCAAGTAACATTCTCATGTATCTAGAGAAGTTCATTTCTGCATTTAATTAAGGTATACAGAAAAACAAATGGGAACATTGTATTTAATCTTAGAATATCAAATAGAAGAAAGGAAACTATACCTATGATTCACTTATTTAATATCATTCAAATACACTAAATACAGTAAATACACTTCTCTACAGACACTACCAGCACCTTGCTTCATGGTATTCTCATCTCCTACTTTATCATTTTCATGGCTTACTTATTACTCCGTGTGGACCCAATCTTCATTCCAATTCATTCTGTATGTTCTTGCATACTAATATTTTTAAATTCTATTTTAAAAAGTTTTTTTTCCCACTGATGAATAACCTTCAATGAGTTCTCATTATCAGCAGGATAAAAGCCAGCCTTTCTAAAATGATACTAAATGCTCATCAAAATCCAGACCACAAATGAATGGATGAAAAAAAATGAACTAATCATATTAATTTTTTCATCCTCAAATGTTGGAATGGTAATTCATCCGTAGTAGGTGCTCAAAATTATATCTATTTCATGGTTGGATATTTAACAGATAAGGACTTTTCTCTTTTTTAGTTTTTTTTTTTTTTTTAGCATATTGCTTTAGTGAAGAAATACGTAGAAATTATTATTGTTCCAGCAGGTAGATGAAAAACAGCATTACTGAGTCAAGCACTGGGCCTGGCATAGCTTGCACCTAAGCAATGTTTATTGAATAAATGACTCTGCATTTATGTATTACTTGGATTAATATTGTAAAAAATATGAAATAAAATAGTGTATACCCTGGACACTTAACGCCATTCACACAAATGTTGCCCAGGAGGTCTGCAGCATAGTTAATTCTAAATTTATTCAGTTCTCCTGCCTTCTTATATAAAATAGTACTTCTTTCATGCTGCATTATTTTTTGTGTCTTAATATGGTTCTTAACTTCTCTCATTATCTGCCATTATGTTACATTTATTACATAACATAAAGTGAATGTAAGGATTTTATTATTTTATATACTACTACTTGTCTAATACCAAAAATAGCACTTAGAGTATAGCAAAGATTCATTAAATAGCTGTTAAATGAGTGAATACATGAATGAAAGCTTTCAGAGACCTCCCTCTTTATTCTTAATTAATTTCCATCACTATTAGAACGAGGACTCAATTTTGCAGTTAATAAATTAGATGAAATCTAGAAGATAGAATTGTTGGGGGAAGGGAAACATTCTCAGTATCATTGCTGGTCATTGAAATTTTGAAGACATATCTTCACATATTTTAGAATGATGCACCAACATGGCACATGTATATATATGTACAAACCTGCACGTTGTGCACATGTACCCTAGAACATAAAGTATGATTTAAAAAAAAGAATGGCTATAAGTCATTAATAAATGAAGCTCAAATACTATGTGCAAATGTGTTTATCCTTCTGAAAGAAAACCGGCATCATTAAATAAATTCTGCATCAAACTAAAGTCAATAGAATATGTGTCACTTTTTGATTTGGCTATTGTATTTACCAAAAAGAATTCTATTTTCTAACTAAGTCTACTCAAAAGACTCATGAATCTACCGGATCCAAGTCTGACCCTTTTCTATTTCTATGTTATAACTTATCTAATCACTAAAATGATGAGTTCATGAGTATAGATGGATAACTAAAATGCGTAATATATGTGATCTCTCTTATTTGCACTGCTCAATTTGATGGAAATAGATACGCTAAAGAAAAGCCAAATAATGAAGTCACTCTGTCTGTCACAACATTGGCACTTGTATTTTCTTTGTTAAATACAAAACAAAAAGCAGAACATGAAAGGGTGAGAAACACTCATGTATTAGTTACCATACTGACTTAACTGCCTTAAATTAGAAAACACTCTACACTGTAGAAATTGTTTTCACATAGATGATCTCACACTTTTTAAAAAATAGACAGTGGGTGTCAGCTTTTAAATATGAAAAACCTAAGAAACAAGCTACTCAGTATATTTTATTCATTTAGCTGCCAAAGAATATTTTAATATGACAAGATTTAAAACACAATAGTATGTATTTTTACCTTTTCTTGTGATTAGAGATTTAATTGGTCTATGTTACTTTAAAATACCCTGTGCTAGTTGCCCTATGCAATAATATTACTACTTGGGCTAAAAAGAGTATAGGTTGAAATAAACTTTTATGATTTTTAAACATCGTTTTACCTTCATCACATTATTTGCTGCATTTGCCTGAAGTGAGTTCATTTGCCATCTTGTACCCTGCAGAGGCATCTTTATGAGGATGTATTTTATTTAAAATAAGGAAATCATTTTCATGATAAGTTTTCATGTCAATTTCAAAATACCTTCTAATTGTCCAATGTATTTAAACTTGTGTCTTCCTTAATTCTTACCCAGCATATAAATACTTTCAATTAATCGATTAATGCAGAATTACTGTGAGCAGTTCAGAGAGTTAAATTCCATTACATTTCCTAAGTGTTAATCAATTAGTCATTTCACTAGCTGTAGGTCATAAGATTGGAGTGCTCCAATGAATTGATTCCCTACTCTTTTCATGAATGAAAATACGCTTATTAATTCAATTCGATGAAATGTGTCACGTCTATAGGTAATTTTACCTTTCCTTTTTCAGTCTCACTGGAAAACTCTACCCCTGAATTTGGACTTGCACAAAAGCTAACCTCTACACATCCCCCTCTGACATGTGATTAAGCTTGCTTCAAACTGCTGGCATATGCTGTATACTAAATATTGTACCTATCAAGGTTTTACATGTTTTCATTTTGAAATTTCCATTTAAATGCAAATTCCGCCATTTAAATAGAGTCCTCGTGTTCTTTATTACACTATAATTACTATTTCCCATCTTCATCGAACTGACTGCAGGAAAGGCCATAGGTCACTTTACGAACCCTCTAAAAGTGCAGTTGAAATCAAGAAGTCATCATCGCCAGCGTTTCTGAGTGACATCCATTCGTTAAGGGAGGCCTGAGGGACTGATTCAAACAGTGCCCTCAAACATGTTCTGTCCTGTGATTTACAGGAACAAAAACAAACAAAGTCCACAGCTACCATTTCTTCAGGACCATGTGAGTTAAATAATGTAGTCAGGATTTGGCACAAGTAAATAGCAACTGAAATGTTGGCCTCATTTGAAAGGAGATACATGTCAAGTGATTCAAACTAATTCCAACGTCAAGAGATAAGAAATACAAATGTATTCAGATATTCTCTATTCTGATTAAACGAAATACAATCAATCGTGAGTTAAACTGAATAAAAATATGTTAGAACTAATATTTTCCATAGGTCCAGTTAGTAATATCATTGGCAGTCAAATACAATGTATAAATTTAATACAAACTTGAAAGTCCTTAGGGTGTATGCATATAAATAAAATGAATACTAGGAATTTGAGACGGTAAAACTACAGAGTAACAAAATCCATGAGATATAACATTTTGAATACTTAATTATTAGCATTTAATACAACCTTAAAATTATATATTTCACACATATATTTTGTGATGTTTTTTGGGGAAAGGTTGAAGGTGAGAAAGTGGGGTTGGGATGTTGTGAGCGTCAACCAGAAAAAAGCAAACTTCAATAAGCAGTTTATCTCCAAAACGTTTACTTGAATCTCTGTTTTGATAGGCTGCATTATATAGTGGGAAAAAAAATATATTTGAATCAGACAAACACGGACTCAATAGGATTAAAATTATGAAATTGGTGTCCCTGAGCAAGATATTTAATCTTTTTCTGAAACTGGAAACTGAGAGTATAAGATATCTCTGAGCGAAGCACATAGGAAGGGGAGAGAGAGAGAGATGGACAGATGGATTGCTTTAGGTAATAACATCATTGAACACAAGACAGATAACTTCCACAGACATTGAAAATACCTATGCACTTAGTTCCACACTCATTGAAACATATGTTAATATTTGATTATAGGAGAAAAACTCATCCCTTAACTCATAACTTCTTGATACTTTAGCCTCTTTATTAATTATGACAAGATTTGAAACACAATTGAATATAGGTTTACCTTGCCTTGTGATCAGATAATTAATTGGTCTATATTACTTTAAAATAGTCTGTGTTGGTTGTCTTATCAGTAATATCACTGCTGTATTTTTATCCCAGTCCACTGGGCTGCAAATCCCAGGACACTGAGTGAAAAATGTTACACCAGCACTGAAGGAGCCAAACACAACCATTTATATACAGGGTAGGTTCAATCTGAGCCCTGTCATCTTTGACCATATCCTTTTAAAGTGCATTAAATCACCAACTAAAAGTTTATTATTTGTTCTTCTGTTCGTTTTCACCTTGACTCCTTGCTATCTTGTCTCTAAAATAGAGGTAAATCAGGCTTCATTTTCTAAGTAGAATTTGAAAATCATATTTGCTGTTAAGTCAACTTAAATGTTACTCACAAAGCTCTGATTTGGGTAGTCACTAGTTCATTCTGAACTGTGTAAAGCACATCGTGCCAAAGTTGCTCTTTCTATCAATAATATTATTTATTCTCAATCGTCATCTGGGATTATGTCCCATATCAATATTGAGATCATATTTCCAGAATATTTAATGATTATTCAATTCTTTATAACTTCTCATTCAGGTAATTTATTATAACATAAAGTGCACTTATAAAAATAAAAATATATTTTAAAACACAAAGCATTCCTCAGTATATGATACAGCTATTTAATAATGGGCATTATTTTCTTTTTAAAAAATAATATAAAGATTTGGCTCTCTCTTTAGCCTAAAACAGTAAATAACCAGGCCCAATATTTGTAACCATATGGTTTTACTTACATACCTGATAAGGCTGTGACTGCAAGTCACAAATTTGTGACTGTTTGCAAGTTTGTCAAAACAGACCATAATGTTCAGTATTCGGACTAGGTGCACAGGTTTAGATTAATAATATGCAATTCCTGTTGAATGATTTAAATCCCATTTTAAATGTTGTTCACAATTGGTGAATCCTGTAAGTTTCAATTTTGCTTCTCAAACTGTTCATTACATTTTCTTCTAAGATTATGTTCTGGAGGATTTTTTACTTATTACATTCATTTCTGAAAATTAATAGCATGGCCCAACTACATTTTTTTCATGTAAAAATATATATTCTTTAAGCCTTATGCTGTGGATTTATATTTACCTTCATTCTATTTTCCAGACAACAGTATTTAAACTCCATAAATTGTTTCAAAATGTCAGCAGAACACAATTGCTTTTGTCAACATATTAACAATATCAATAATTGAATCTTTCTCCCTTCTCAATTCCTGGTGCTAGCTACATTTTGACATCTCTCTAGTTTCTGGCTGTTCACCAAAATATTCCTTAATGTATTTCAACCTCAAAAAGTGGAGCACCTGTAGAAGATTGTAGTTACACTCACTTGTATTTCATTCATTCATTTATTCTTTCACACAACAACAATATCTCTTGAGTGCCCACTTTATGCCAGGTACTAATCAAGCACTGGGGCTAGACATACAAGTGAGTCAGATAACTCTCTACCCTCATTAATTCTTAATTTAGTGAGGGAAAACATACAATCATACCGTATAACTAAATAAATATATTGCATAATGTCAACCACTAGCCTCACAAGCAAACTAGAGAGGACTAAAGTGAAAGAGAGTGGTGTGAGAAAGGAAGGAAAACGCATTAGAAATGGAGTGGGCCTGGCATGGTGGCTCACACCTATAATCCCACTACTTTGGGAGGCCATGGTGGGTGGATTGCTTGAGCCTAGAAGTTCAAGACCAGCTTGAATAACATGAGGAAACCCCATCTCTACAAAAAATAAACAAACAATAGCCAGGCATGGTTGTGCATACCTGTAGTCCCAGCTACTTGGGAGGCTAAGGTGGGAGGATCCATTGAGCCTGGGAAATCATGGCTGCAGTGTGCTAACATTATACCATTGCATTCTAGTGTGGGTGACAGAGCCAGACCTTGTCTCAAACAGAAAACAAACAACAACAACAACAACAACAAAAAGGAGTTTCAAAATGTCTTTTACTAAGAGATGAAGTTTGAGAAAAAAACAAAAACTTGACTGAGGTGAAAGAGAAACTTTGCAAAGATTTGGGGCAAAGGCTGTTCCAGGTAAAGAACAGCCCTGGAATGGGAACTATTTGTTACGTTCAAAAAACAAAAATGCTGTTTGGTGCACACTGAGCAAAGGAGAAGATTGATTATAAATGAGATGGGGGGTCTCCCTGGGCTGCACCAAAGGGCATTTGAAATTCAAAGGAAGGGCTTTGAATTTTGGTCCATGTGATGAGAAATTTCTGTTTTCAAAAAGATCCCTTGTGCTATTATCTGGAGAATTGACTGTGAGTGGAAGAGTGGAAAGAGGTTTACTATTGGAGGCAGTTTTAGTGGTTCTGGAGAGATGATGATTACAAAGACCAGGGTGGCAGCAGGAGGTGTGATTGCAATAGAGGGTCAAGTCACTACATACATATTTAAAGTTAGAGCTTATGGGGCATATTAACCCCTTAGTTTCCAGGATAAGACTGTGATCTTTGAATTATTTCTGTCTCTCTTACTCCCCCTACACTATCTATCGGCAAAATATATTAGTTCATTCTTCAAAATACAAAGAGAATCTAACCATATCACTTGTTTCATTACTATCAACTTGGTTCAAGCCCATGGTGTCTCTAGCCTGGATAGATATCTCCTAACAGGCTACCTCATTTTCCCTAACTCCATGTCATCTATTGTCAATACAGTAACCAGGAAGATACTGTTAAACTATAGGAAAGACCATTTACTTTTTCTGCCCAGACATTTGAAGTGGCTTTAATTGATGTGGTCTATTGCTCCATCTTTAGTTCCCTCCTGTACTCGCTCATCTTACTCTCTTTCAATGCTAGCCTCCTTGCTGTTCCAGCAGCATGTGCCACAGATCTCTACCTCAGAAACTTTTTGCTTTCTCTGTCCTCTGTAGAATTCTCTTCCCCCTCTGCCATACCCTTCCACTTACTTCATATCTTAATTTAGTGTCAACGTCTCAGCTAGATCTTCCCTAACTTGCTATTTTTAATTACGACTCCTGAAGCTAAACTTTCTCTTCAATATTTCAGTTCTATTTTACCCCATAACTCCTATATAGTCTATATATTCTAGCTATTTTTTTTCTTATTGTATGTTCAATTTGTGCTGCTCATGAAGAAGATACATCCAGCCCTCCATCTCCTGGGTATGTGGGAGAATTCCATTTCTGGCCCTTTTATGTCTGAGTGAGACCAGGTGACTCGTTCTGGTAAATGAAGTGCTGAGCAATAGAAATAGAAATGTGTATCATTTCTGTTCTGGAATATTTGACTACTGGTATGAGGCCCTCCATAATCTCTTTTCCTCTTAATTTGTGATTGGTGGAAAAAGCAATGGCTGTACCATAGGCCTTATAGAGCAGAGCCTCAAACCAACCTATAATAAACATGCAGTTTGTACAGTAAATAAGCCTTTATTGTTTTAAGATTCTAAGATTTGGGGTTATTGAATAGGGCAGCATCTACTTAGTTTATATAAGCACATATTTTTGTCTGTTTTGTCATTGTTGTATCCTTAGAAACTGGAAGAATATTTTGCACATAGTAACTTACCAAAAATGTTGAATAAATGAATTAGACATTCAGAGACTAGTAATTATGAGATTATAAATATTTCCCTGTTGTAGTCAAGAATGGCCCCTCACTGAACCCTACCATTAACTATTAAACCTCTTAGTCTCCATAACACATTATACTGGAATATCAATCTGATTTTAATACTGAGTCACATTTATGAGTTGTAATGCTCATTAGCCTTGGGAGATTATAGACAAGTCAAAGCCTTTCCTAGAACTTGATCTGTATGGTTGTATTGTCCATCATGGTGAATACTGATGGCAAGGAGGCTAGAAAAAATGAAATGAAATGAGAAATTAGGCATGATTGCCGGGTGTTCCAGTTATCTGTGTTGCATCGCTGGCAAGAGACAATACTTTGCTCAATACCATAATCCTTTAGGACGAAAGATGGTCTTATAGAACAGCAACTCAACTCAAGTCAAAGGGGGTAGAGAAAAGTCTATGCCCTGCAGAAAGCAAAAACCTCATCTAAGAGTGTGAGGCTGCATACTGCTTATGCAGGCTTTATAACAGTACTACTCTAGGGTAATTTTTAATTTTTGTTTTTAAAATAATGAACTGTAAATACCAGCTTTGATTAGAAATAAAGCATCGTTTGTGATTTAACATGTCTGTGTAATTGATTCTAAATTGCCTACTCTGCTGCAACAAGCATAGCTTGAAGAAGATGGACACATCAAGAGACGGCCATAGTTGATATTAGAGACCAGTAAAGGAAAATAGAGAATTACTGAGCTGCTTATGTCAAGTTATTAGTAGACTCAGCAATATTATTATTATCTCCTTTCTATTCAGAGTGCTTCTTAAGTTGCTTTAGTCATTAACATTTCATCAGATTTTAAGCAGCTGCCAAGAACTGCTCTTACAAAATGATGACAGATACCTTCGCTAATAATGTCTACTGTGGGTAGCAGAGAGGATGTTTTATTCTAGAAACACCACAAATCTCTACCTTCTAAGCATGAGTCTCCTTGGTAAGATATATGACCTCACTCATCTAACTGCATAGCCAGGGTAAAGATAACACAAATTTTCAGAAAGAATGATGAATTCGCTGTAAGTGGTGATGCAGGGTGTACTTGAGACCCCAAACTGGAATTCATCCTTTTTGTTTTTATTAGCATGTAATTAGCTGAAAAATAAGCACTTTGTAGTCTTGATCTTAATGATATAAAGTTTAGCATACTTCACACACGCACACACACACACACACACACACAGAGAAAGAGAGACACAGAGAGAGAGAATTGTTTTAAGATGAGGAGTTAGCTTTTCTGTATCACTTGAATATTCTGGATAACTACATTTTATCCACAGTTAATTTTTACAAAATATTTACTTACTTAGCTAATAAGCCACAGCAAATTAAATAAAATGTTTAGAGGATAGCTATAAAAGTGAAACTAAATTTAACAATACTGATATACAGTATGCTCAGATTATTCAAATTTTAAATATTCTCTTATGATTTAGAATTTAAGAAATAATAGTTCTAACATATGCACAAAGCTTAAATATACAACTTTAGTAAAATCATTTTGCCCTAATAATATTTGATTCATGATTTGATAAAAAGATGGGCAGTTATAAAATTAAACTTCAGTCTTATCTCTAACCACTTATGTTTGAATTTTCCTAGCTGTAGGTAGAAGAGACCAAATGCATCTCAAAAATACTGAATTGACTTTCTGTAAGATATTAAATTACTTTTCAAGATAACAAGAGGGAGGCAGAGCCAGTGTTCATGGGAGTCTATTTTGTCAAATCAATGGTAAATGTGAAAGAATTAATTTTGATTTTAATTTAATAATAATAGAGTCAGAGTATTGATGCCCACTACAGAGTAATGGGACCATGGGAATTTAAGGCAAAGTAATATTTCCAGTCATTAAGGTGAGATATGTCTATTTGTCCTCTATATTATGTTCAGTAATTCCTTTAAGGGTATAGGGAATAACTTGTTTAAATTTTGTGAGATCTTCAAGTGTAACTCTGCTTTAAGCCCCATTATCAATTAAGTCCACGAAATTTTGTCAATAGGGGCATTTCATCAGATGTTAAAGTTAATTCAGAATCTATGTTGTATAAGTAAAAAGCCACTCAGTGTCCTTTTACCTTTTTATTTTATCTTTGTTATAAATTTCTTTTGGTGAATTTTGAATTTTCTATTGAGTTAAATTTCAGATATGTTTCCGTTTTTATTTGTTTGTTTGTTTTATCTCCCTGTATTCGAGTATTTCATTTGTTTGTTTGCCTATATTATCTTTTTTGTGTGTGTTTATTTCTTGATACATTTTAGTAAGTTCTTCTGTACTTTGCTCATTTTTATACACTTCTTCCTCCGGAGGGTCTCAAATCAGTATTGCCAAAGTATGTACCTACTTCATGGTTATTGTTGCTTTATTGCGTTTAAGAACCATAGGCTTGAAGTAAGTTTACTGTGCCATGGGTTTGCTATGGGTATTTTTCCTATGACTCTGAATGTCAAAATCTTTGTTGTGGGAGAGGTATAAGCAGCATCAGCAGCAAAAAAGGCATTTTGTAGGATTCTAGTGCACCATCTGCTTTTAACTTTGTGACTTCAACATACCAAGTAGTTAATTACCAACTTCAGTAAGGTAATCAAACTTTTCTTGATACTAAAAATATATTTGAATATTTAAAGTTTAATTCCTAGACTCTAAGCAACACATTGTAATTTCATGTTTTAGTAAAAAAATTAACATATAGAAAATCTCAATTCTAGTCACATGAGCAAAAGAGTGTAACAAACAAATATTCCATGAATAATGTGAATTCAAACAAAATTGACTGAGGTTCAGAAATATCTAGTGGAGTTCTGATCTCCTCACAGAGAAATCACTGATAAGGCAGCTGATAAGGACAAAGTGCTATTTTTTAAAAGAAAAAAGGGGATGAACTCATTACAGTAAAGCCTAGGTCCAAGACGTTGCATGACACAGAGAAGCAGAAGTCACTTCAGATAAGAGATATGTGGAAGCATCTTTTATTATAAGCTAAATTGATGAGAAACCTACACAGGGCTTCACTAGGAGGGCAAGAATTATCCCTCAAGGCCAAGAAGGAATCCATAACATCTAGTACACTCATGCATCAATGTAGTTCTATGTTTTTGACCTGGATAGAATTCTGACTGAACTTCTTCCTCTTAATCTCAGTCAAGTTATTTTATTCTCTGTGTGTTTGTCTGTGTGTCTGTGTGTGTATGTGTGTGTGTATGTGTGTGTCTATCTTAAGTATGAAATATGAAGACTACAATATTATGGATTCATGGTGGGAATTAAATAAAATATTCTGTGTAAATTATTTTAAATTATGACTCTTATATAGAAAACTCAGTAAATGGTAGACTACAGTAAGAATGTTACACTTAGGAAACAGCATTTAAACACACCCTCTTCATTAGATGGAGCTTAATGTGATTGTAGTATTAGTGTAATTTTATTACTTTTATTTTAATGTAACAAGATTTCAATAAACTTCTTTCAAATTAAGTATTCTTATTAAGTTTACCATTGACAGGAAAGCATCTTACTAATGCTGCATTCAAAGGAAGCTATTTTCCTGCTCTGATTACCTCTGTTACCATAAGAGTTTTAATTTTTCACTGCTTTGTGGTTCTTGTCTTTGGAATAGTCTAAATGTAATTTAGGTACTGCATCACACCAATATTTATGGAGTATATTGCATTTTATGATCGCATAACGAAATGCAAGCATATGTAATCTAATAAATTTAATTTAGAAGAAAAAGCACACCAGATCAAACACACACACTGCTTTATACACTCCCTACGGAAACGGTCTTGCTTGCAAACTAGCAGCCTAGCATTGGTGACAATCAACATATTATGGGACTATTGACAATCTTGTGAGTCACAAATGGAAAAACAGCTGATCTGATAGGGCGGGAGGCAGTCAAATCCTAAGCAGATGTGGGTGGGTCCCCAGTGAAATCCAGTCTTCAAGCCATGAGAGTTTAAAGCCTGCAAGCTACAAGTCTCAAATAAATCCGTGGACCAGACTGAGAACCTCTCTTCCTGTTTGGTGCACTTTCCTTTGATTGATCCCTTCCCTTCACTATTTTACATGTACCTACCCTTATTTAATTAGTTTCTTACACTGTTGTACTCATCTTTGAGTGATGGCTTTTTTAGCCTTTTTTTTTTTTTTCACCTCACAAAACAATTATCACTCATTCCTCCATTTGGAGCCAATAAAAGCCCTGGACCCAGTCATACTTTGGGGAGCTATCTGACTTTGGGTAGGGGGCTGTCCTCTTCAGGTCCCCTCTCTGCTGAAAATGTTCCATCACTCAGTACAACTCTCTGCTGTGCTCAACCTCCAGTTGTCAGCATAACCTCATTTTTCTCGGCCAGGGGACAAGAACTTTTTCATACCTGCATGTAATGTAATGCAGGTATGAAAAAGGTTGTAACATTGTAGCCCTCCTCCTTCTCTGCTAACACCAAGCAGTTGCCCCACATGATGGGAAACAGCCTCGGGACCCAGCCCAGGAGTAATGGGCCAGGGCAGGGCAACGGGAATGAAAGAGTTGTTAACACACTCCCATTCACCAAGTGGATAGTGGGAATAACATGCACTCTGGGGCTCTAGGGTCACTGGTGTCTGAGTTTCTCCAGCATCACCCCATTCACCTTGTCCAGACGCCAGCACCGAAGGTGGAAGCAGGTCAAAGGATAACCATCGCAGCCACGGGTTGAGTGCAGATCCCAAGGTAAGCATGGGATCTGGGCCACAACACAAGCCAAGTTCTGCCAGCCAGGCCAACTGGATGGAGTATCTCCTGTGGGGAGCCTGGGGCCGAGCAAGACCCTGGGCTGGGGCACCACCAGCCACAGAAGTCTCCAGCTGTCAAAGTAGCACCAAAATAATCCTGTGTCAAACCCAGAGTTGTGAATAATTAAGCTATCTCTAGATAATTAATGATGAAATAATATTACTAAGTAGTTCTGCTTAATGTAAATTAACATGATGGGCACACACACAGCTCTTGACACATTTGAAATTCCATATAACTTATATAATTTCATACGGGGTTCAGAGTTCCACCATTGGCAGAAGAGCAAGGACGACAGAGTACGTTACAATAGGACCAGCCATCTTTCCTTTATGTAACAATTGGGTAGCCAGATCATTAGTTACTATCTGGCTATTCTCACATGAATCTGTTGGTTTTGGCAGACTTGACTGATCCTCAGGTAAAGAGTTAATTTAACCCTCAAACATAGAGTTAAATTAGCTCTTTCTATACTAGTTAGCTCAAGGAGAAACACATGGCATCCTTGAGGATGGAAACTACTCTGGCCTTATAATGGGTTACAGAAATATTTCACACACTTTATCTTCTTTCCACTTTAAAACAGTATTTTGGGCATAGAAAGCAAAACCTTCATTATTTCTACTTCAAAATTATGGAAACCAGATCTCAACAGATGAGGTTTAAGGCTTCAGTTTTCTAAAACAGCAAATAATGTAGTTGAAATATAAACCTCAGTTCTGAGCCCGTTCTAAATTCATTTTCTGTGAACTTCTTTGTCCTTACTATGGTTAACAAACACCATACAACTTTGCCATGTGACATCAGAGTGCATGTCACAAATGTCCTACTGCTATAACTGAAATTTCCATTATATTTACTGATATTTCCATTATATTTACAGCTATTTCTCTGCCATCCGTCTTATTTATATGGCCATCACAGATAAGCAGGCTCCTAAGGAGACATCTCCTAATGCAAAGAAGCTGTTAATAAAGAGCATTTCCATATCTGAATGTGATAGCTATGTCTCATACAATTCTTGTTCTTTCAGATTATAATAGATGACACTCTATTTTGTTAACCTGTGATTTCAGAAATAAAGCATAATGCTGCAAAAGGTCAGCTACTTGTTTGCCTTGCAGATGAACTTCTAAGTTATTTCACCCATTATTGCTCTCAATAAACTATTTAATATTTAGATGTTAAAGATTAGTTGCAACTTTCAGTTCGTTCTTTCTCTGATGAGTCAGAATTATGTATAGGTTTCTCCTCCTGAAAAATTTTCCCTGGAACTGAGACACACAGAAAAATCATAAGAACTACCTGTATGTGTTCCTCCTTTAGCTAACTACTAACAAAAACAAAAAGAAAAGAAAAATAAAGGTCCTTTGTGTCTTATTTCTAGAGCCTTAAAACAAGCTATGCAATTCTAAAACTGCCTCCTAGATTCTTAGTGAGGAATTGTGAGGATCTCTAGGCACAAGCAATCTTTAACCAGGAGAGCTAAGTGCATGCCTGCACATGTGAACAAAGTCACTCTTTATATCGTAGGTTTGCGGCAGCTCTGAAGACCCTTCTCACTACACAACAAAAGAAATATTTCTAGAATCTTGAATTTCATTAATTTCTTTCCTACCAAATATTTCCTACCATATTATTATGTGTTGTTTGAATATAAGGAAAGAAAGAATAAGATGTATAGGGATGGTCACTAACAAATATAAATATGTATTTCAAGAATAGGTGGTTGATTTTCTCACTTCTCAAAGGAATATAATTTTAATTGATTATAATCTTATTGTGTCTTTATATTGGTTCTATGTATTCCAGCATTATTTACCCCATTTTGCATTTCTATGTAGTACTTCTTCTCTTACGTTTTATTACTACTTTTAAATCTACCAGTGGGATGTAGAGTTTAAAATAGTATAACTTTGTATTAAAAAGTGTTAAAACTATATCTGATGCTACATATTTATCAATTAATAAGTTAATATTTTTGATTAATAATTAATATTTTTGTTTTCCTTTATGGAAGAATGGCAGAGTACAGGAATTATTTCAACAGAAAAAAATGAAATGAAACAATATTTGCCAAGCTCCATTATAACTACTTTACAAATATTGACTCATTCAAACCTTAAAACATCTCTGTGAGATAGTCATTATTATTTTCCCCATTGGACAAATGGGAAATGAAGGC
>NW_012099010.1:156986-159748 GCF_000951045.1 Mandrillus leucophaeus
CTGCATATTAAGTATATATAAAGAAGCAAAGATATACAAATAAGTAATGAGAACACATCAAAAATAGAAAAATAAATCTGTACAAGCTGCATAACAAAACAAAAAATAAAATATCCATGCACATCTAAATATTTCTTAACACTATTATTCATTAGAATAATGCAAATTTAAACTATTATATACCTACAAAAACAGCTAACATTAAAAAGAATGACAATATTTACATTGACAAGGATGTGGACTGACTAGAAGTCTCAAGTATTACTGGTGGAACTGTAAAATGATACAACTACTTTGGAAAATAGTTTGACACGTTCTTTTTATTTAAAAATGAACTTGCCATTCCACCCATGGAGTCTATTCTGTGGCTTTTTATTTTAAAAAACTGAAAGCATGTCTACACAAATACTTTTTCATTGATTTTTCTTGTAGCTTTATTAAAACACCAGAACTCAGCACAGCTCAAATGTCCATCAACAGATAAACGGGTAAATAACTTATAGTATAGCAAAAGGATGTGATACTGCTCATTAACCTAAATAACAATATACTGATGCATGCAAAAATATCATTGAATCTCTAAAACATTATGCTGAGTGAAATAAATTAACACATAAGAGTAAGACTTCTGTAGTTCTATTTATATCAAAGTATATGACATACCAAACTAATTTATAGTGACAGAAAGCAAATCAGTGGTTGCCAGGGGCAAGAGTCAGGTAGAATTTATTGCATATATGGTGATACAAATATTTTATGTCTTGATTATTATTGAGACTACACGGTGGATTACAATTGTCAAAACTAGTTGAACTTTATACTTAAAAATAGGTGCACTTATTATATGCCTATTATCTCTCAATAAAGTTTACTAAAACTGTAAAATGGAATACTATGAAGCCATAAAAAACGATGAGTTCATGTCCTTTCTAGGGACATGGATGCAGCTGGAAACCATCATTCTCAGCAAACTGTCACAAGAACAGAAAAACAAAAACTGCATGTTCTCACTCAAAGGTGGAATTGAACAATGAGATCACTTGGACACAGGAAGGGGAACACCACACACCGGGACCTGTGGTGGGGTGAGGGGAGTCAGGAGGGATAGCATTAGGAGATACATCTAATGTAAATGATGAGTTGATGGGTGCAGCACACCAACATGGCACATGAATACATATGTAACAATCCTGCACGTTGTGCACATGTGCCCTAGAACACAAAATATAATTTAAAAAAGAAAAACTGTAAAATGAAGGACTGTGGAAGCAGTAACTGGAATAAAATAAAGGAGCAAAAAGAAAGGAGCTCTCGATTTAAATTATCAAGTGGCTACATGTTGACTTAAAACACATCATTTATTTCAATGTATGTAATCACATGCAGATTCACCCAATTCCCATACAGTTGGCACCTGCAGTGGGATAGCATGCTAGAAAACTACTGGAAGGACAATCTAATACTTTTTGTTTTATATAATTCCCAATTCTGAGAAAGAACACAAGCAATTGCACATCTCTCTTCTATATATCCATTAAATAAAATATTGTGCAACAAAAACTCTGATAATTGTTTGCCAGGAAACAGGTATTGAATATCTATTCTCCTAAAGAACACTAATACTCCAAGCTTTGTTTAATTATTATGAGGATATTTTTTATTTTTCAATTTTTCATACTTTTTATGCATTTGATTATATCTAAACTGGGATAATAATTTATCTAAATAAACAAACTTCAGTCAAATAAATTTTCCAAAGCTAGGGACGACATGTTTCTTCATGTAGAAGAAAATTGAAGAGACTCAGAATCACAGAAAGAGAAAATAGAAGGTTAACTGTAACTTCATTTAAATTATCATGTTCACTTTGCGAGTATGAAAAACAGCACTCTGAGAAAGAGACCAAAAAGAGTATGTTTGATAAAATTGATGATTTTCCTAATGACATATATTGTTACCAGACCTTATCTCAGAATTCCAACCTTCTTATTCTCAATTCAGTACTCTTTTTCTAATACCTAGATACAGATTACTAGGAAAATAGTTTGGGATTATCTAGTGTAACTAGCAATTCAAATATCTGATTGTATTTTCTATAATATTTACATCAAAGCCTTAATTTTAAACTTATTTGTACATATATTAATTATGTACAAATAAGTTTTTGTGACATAATTAATTCACTGAATATTCCCATTCATATTGTCCTTATGCTGGTATTATGGTTAACAACTTAAGTCCTTCATATTTCCCACTGGAGTATACGTAGTCTGTGAAGGATCTATGCATCTCGAATTTTTGCAATTCTCAATGTGATTTGCTTATACTTAGTAGAATAAGTTGAATGTGGTATAAGTTTATAAACTAATGTAAAAATAATAAAGAAGATACTTGGTACCTTCTCAGATTATACATTATTATATTTGATTATTATAATCACTCTTTTTTAAGAAACGAGGAAGATTAGACCCTGGAAGCTTAAAAGACTTTCTCAACATTACTTATTTAGCAAACAACCAGTTTATTCTAGTGGAGTGTTTGTGTGAACTACACCAAGGGCTTTCCACTTTACCTAAGCTGTTGTCAATTCTCTTACATATGTTCAGTCAATATGAATAAAAGGAACTAGCTGCCTTGTATTTGCCATTATTATTTCTTGCTCATTCTTGGAAAAAATGAAAGTATTCTTATCAGTGAATTGAAAAAAGCATCATTCATTACTGGAATAGACATGGAGATTATAAAGCCTCTCTACTAAGCAC
>NW_012099010.1:164018-164893 GCF_000951045.1 Mandrillus leucophaeus
AACTACTTTACAAATATTGACTCATTCAAACCTTAAAACATCTCTGTGAGATAGTCATTATTATTTTCCCCATTGGACAAATGGGAAATGAAGGCACTCAGAAGTTGAAGAACTTGATTGCTCAAGTTTATGTAAACAATAAGTAATTCAAGAACAAACTGCGGCAAGCCCACTCAGGGTCATACTCTAAGCCATGTTATCATACCTTACATGTCAAATGAGATTTAGCAACCTCTGGACTGGGCGATTTTCTAAACACCTAAAGAAGTAATTTCTAATGAGATTATCGCTGTCTTTCTGGTTTTGTCCTATAGATTCAAATTAATCTGAATAAAAATCTCAGTAAGTTTTGTTTAATAAATTGGCAAGCTGTTTCCAAAATTCATATGAGAATGTAAAGGAAACAGAGTAGTCAAAATGATGGAGTAAAGGATAAAGTTGAAGGACTACAATACCTGAATCGAAGTTTTATAAAAAACCACTGTAACCAAAACATTGTGGCATTTGTGAGGATAGACATGTAGAAGAATTGAATAGAATAGAAAACATAAACAGATGTACAGGTACACTGTTAACTTATTTTCACCGAATATTTGAGGAAATTTTATGTCTAAAAGATAATCTCTTCAACAAATGCTGTTAAAGCAACTGAGCAGCTGTAGGGAAAAACAATTACCCTCTTCCTTACCTCAAACCATAGCAGCAATTAACTTGAAATTAATAATAAACCTAAAGGAAGAATTATAAAACACTTCTGAAAACAGAAAATCCTTGTGGCTTTGGAGTAAGTAAAGGTTGCTTAACCTGCATAGAGTAAGCACTCATATGAAAAAAGAAAATTAATGAATTTGAATTTATTGAAATTAAAACATTCT
>NW_012099010.1:165988-169373 GCF_000951045.1 Mandrillus leucophaeus
TATGCCTATTATCTCTCAATAAAGTTTACTAAAACTGTAAAATGGAATACTATGAAGCCATAAAAAATGATGAGTTCATGTCCTTTCTAGGGACATGGATGCAGCTGGAAACCATCATTCTCAGCAAACTGTCACAAGAACAGAAAAACAAAAACTGCATGTTCTCACTCAAAGGTGGAATTGAACAATGAGATCACTTGGACACAGGAAGGGGAACACCACACACCGGGACCTGTGGTGGGGTGAGGGGAGTCAGGAGGGATAGCATTAGGAGATACATCTAATGTAAATGATGAGTTGATGGGTGCAGCACACCAACATGGCACATGAATACATATGTAACAATCCTGCACGTTGTGCACATGTGCCCTAGAACACAAAATATAATTTAAAAAAGAAAAACTGTAAAATGAAGAACTGTGGAAGCAGTAACTGGAATAAAATAAAGGAGCAAAAAGAAAGGAGCTCTCGATTTAAATTATCAAGTGGCTACATGTTGACTTAAAACACATCATTTATTTCAATGTATGTAATCACATGCAGATTCACCCAATTCCCATACAGTTGGCACCTGCAGTGGGATAGCATGCTAGAAAACTACTGGAAGGACAATCTAATACTTTTTGTTTTATATAATTCCCAATTCTGAGAAAGAACACAAGCAATTGCACATCTCTCTTCTATATATCCATTAAATAAAATATTGTGCAACAAAAACTCTGATAATTGTTTGCCAGGAAACAGGTATTGAATATCTATTCTCCTAAAGAACACTAATACTCCAAGCTTTGTTTAATTATTATGAGGATATTTTTTATTTTTCAATTTTTCATACTTTTTATGCATTTGATTATATCTAAACTGGGATAATAATTTATCTAAATAAACAAACTTCAGTCAAATAAATTTTCCAAAGCTAGGGACGACATGTTTCTTCATGTAGAAGAAAATTGAAGAGACTCAGAATCACAGAAAGAGAAAATAGAAGGTTAACTGTAACTTCATTTAAATTATCATGTTCACTTTGCGAGTATGAAAAACAGCACTCTGAGAAAGAGACCAAAAAGAGTATGTTTGATAAAATTGATGATTTTCCTAATGACATATATTGTTACCAGACCTTATCTCAGAATTCCAACCTTCTTATTCTCAATTCAGTACTCTTTTTCTAATACCTAGATACAGATTACTAGGAAAATAGTTTGGGATTATCTAGTGTAACTAGCAATTCAAATATCTGATTGTATTTTCTATAATATTTACATCAAAGCCTTAATTTTAAACTTATTTGTACATATATTAATTATGTACAAATAAGTTTTTGTGACATAATTAATTCACTGAATATTCCCATTCATATTGTCCTTATGCTGGTATTATGGTTAACAACTTAAGTCCTTCATATTTCCCACTGGAGTATACGTAGTCTGTGAAGGATCTATGCATCTCGAATTTTTGCAATTCTCAATGTGATTTGCTTATACTTAGTAGAATAAGTTGAATGTGGTATAAGTTTATAAACTAATGTAAAAATAATAAAGAAGATACTTGGTACCTTCTCAGATTATACATTATTATATTTGATTATTATAATCACTCTTTTTTAAGAAACGAGGAAGATTAGACCCTGGAAGCTTAAAAGACTTTCTCAACATTACTTATTTAGCAAACAACCAGTTTATTCTAGTGGAGTGTTTGTGTGAACTACACCAAGGGCTTTCCACTTTACCTAAGCTGTTGTCAATTCTCTTACATATGTTCAGTCAATATGAATAAAAGGAACTAGCTGCCTTGTATTTGCCATTATTATTTCTTGCTCATTCTTGGAAAAAATGAAAGTATTCTTATCAGTGAATTGAAAAAAGCATCATTCATTACTGGAATAGACATGGAGATTATAAAGCCTCTCTACTAAGCACGGAGAATAAAGTCTTCTCCACTTTCCATTATTACATATATAATTTATGCTTGAGGGATTTTTGAATGAATGATAAAATTTGAAAAAAATGTCTATGACATTTGTAATAAGTTGTGCTTGCATCAACTGCGGTGTCTGTTTCATCTCAGTGATAAGCTAAGAAATGAAAGTTTTCTCATAGCATCTTTAAGTATTTCATTTTGAAAGAGAGCAGGTGCTTATATATTTCATAAGGGTGGGGTTGAATTGTTTTTTGCTACATAGTAGGAAAGATTCAACTTATTGCGGTGAAACTGATAATTCTGATGACTTATATGATAACTATTTATAATATTGTTTTCTAACAATATATTAAAATTTGCTTCTCTACCAGTATAATTGTATTTTATGGAGTTTAAAAAACATCTTTAATGATCATCGCACACACAGGTGTGTGTGTGTGTATACATATATATATATTCTATTAATTATTAAATTATCTCTTGTTGCAAAACTCCAAGGAAACAGAATGCCTTAAAAATCCCTGGTAAATTCAAGTTTATACTTGGCCATTTTAAGGTTGTCAAATGGTAACTCCTTTAGAAAGCCTGGTATTTCTCAGCTAAAGGTATATTTTTATTCATTTATGTTCCTATTTACTATCCATGTAACATTGCTGCAATGACAATTCTCTCATTTGTTTGTATTTCCCCGTATCAGTCCCCTTGAATAGCCCCTGATACGTGGACTCTTACATACTACCACTTTCGCTTGCTTGCGCCAATAGGCTAGTATGCAATATGAGATAAATAGTGACCTAGAAAGTGCTTTAACGCTGGTGCTTGCTCTGATGCTACTCTGGAAATCTTGGCAACATGTAAGTAAACAATTGAAGCCTAGCCTGCTATGTGATTAGAGACCAGGTGTAGTGATGTCAATTTACTCCAGCCCTCCTAGGCAAGACCATCATTAACCAGCAGCCCTACCAGCTCACCAGATATATGAATAAACACAGTTGAAATTAGGCAAGGACATCATAAGCCAGCAGCCCCACCAACTTAGAAGATATATGAACAAACACAGTTGAGATTAGGTGAACCAGATCAAGAGCAAAATGAACAACTAGCTGGGCCTGAGCCAAGTTGTCAACCTGGAGAAATATAAACTAAATAATAGTTGGCTTTTAAGTCCTTAAATTTTGGAATGGTTTCTTACGTAACCAATACTATCAAACATATTACCTGTCTTCACTAACTGCACACAATTTTTATTAGGCAAGTATTTTATCTTGTTCTTTTTATAGTTCCAGTACCTAAAAGAGTGCCTGATACACCATAGTGTTTCGAAAATATTGGGTGAATAAATAGTGAAGAAAAGAATAAGAAAATATTATTCTAGCTTCTTAAGATTCTCATCTGTCACAATGGAATCAATATTTATGTGCTTCACATGCTTTTTAAAAACAAAATTGAGATGGAGTCTTGCTCT
>NW_012099010.1:171018-172561 GCF_000951045.1 Mandrillus leucophaeus
AGATTTGTTGCAGTTGAGGCCGAGTGGAGTAAGAATTTAGGGAGGACACCTTTAACTACCCCATAGGTTAGAAAAATGTAGATTACCTTTCCACCAGAGGCTCTTCTTAGTGTGCCTCAAGATACTGTCTTCCTATGCAATGACCAAAGACATGTACAAGAATGCCCGTAATATTATTAACAATAGTCAAATAATTTGAAACCATAGAATTATTCATTAACATTAGGATAGAAAAGCAACCACATATCTTTTAAATAAGATATTATATAACAATAGAATTATATAAACTATAACTGCATACAACAAAGTAGATCTATCCCACAAATTGATCTTGGGAAGAAAATGGCAGCAGTGTAAAAATGTATATTATATGGTTTCATTTCAATAAAACTAAGCAAGAAAGACAAAAATAACTTTGATGTTAAATATCAAGATAACCATTGCCTTTGAGGAAGAAACAATGAGGAGTGATTAGAAGGCACAACTAGAAGGAACTACAGGAATGTGAGCAACTTGCCATTTCTCACTGCATTTTAAATTCAATGATTTTTAATTTCTGCAAATTATATATTTTTGTTAAATTTTCTAGCCATTTTTCTCTTTCAATGTTTCCTGTTTTAAAAATATGTATCTTATCCCTTTTATTTTTAATTTTTTTAAATATTTTGAACTCATGCTGTGATTAAACAGACAAAAGTCACTGGCATCATAGAGTTCACAGGCTAGTCAGCAAATAAAAACAAAATCAAAATAAGGAATTGTATAGTGACAAACACAATAAAATACAGAACAGAGCTAGAGGGCTTGTATGCCTCTTGGGAGGGTGTTTGTACATTTAATAAGATGATCCCAAAAGATTATACTGACATGTCTGGGCAAAGGCCAGAATTGATCAAGGGAATGAACTTACAGATATCTGAACAAGACAGTCCAGGCAGACGGAACATCAACAGCAAAGCTGAGAACCAACGTGGAGTGTGACCATTTGAGGATCAGAAAGCAAGCCACTGTGGCTAAATGAGAATGACAAGGGGTATAATGTTAGATGGCGAAGTCAGAGTTATAATGGGTGGCCAGTACAGGTAAGGCATTGAAGACTTTGGGTTTTTCTTCGGATGGTGTGGAAAACCACTTGAGAGTTTTAAAAGGCTGATATGATCTATCCATCATTGAAAAACATCACTCTTGCTGCCCTGCTGAGAATTGATTCAAGGATGAAAAAGGCAAGGACAGAAGTATGAAGTCCTGAGGACTATTACAATAATCCAGAAGAGAGGGGATGCTGAGTTAGACCTGGAAGATGGAAGTTGGATAGATACAGATTATCAAATTCTGGGTTTATTTTGAAGGCCAAACTGGAAATATTTGCCAAAAAATTGGATTTGGGGTATGAAAGTAAAAGAAGAGTCAGGGATAAATCTATTTATTAATACCTGTTCAACTGGATTTGCTGTCATTAATGAAATAAGAGCCATATCAAAAAGTATGGCTGGGCGTGGTGACTCTTGCCTGTAATCCCAGTACTTTGGGAGGCCAAGGTGTG
>NW_012099010.1:172746-174973 GCF_000951045.1 Mandrillus leucophaeus
CCAGGTATTGCTTACAAATATTAAGATAAAATAGTCACCACTTGTTTGAGAATCCAGGACAACAATGTCCTCAAGGGAGAGGCATATTTTCATAAGAGCAAGATAGTAAAAGGAATTTTCTGAGAAAGCATTGAGATATAGAACATTTGATAGTAATAGACCACAAATTCCGAAAAAAAAAAAAAAAAAGCCCAGAAGAAAGATAAGATTTAGTAATGTGTACGAGAGTCATGGGTTTTTCTTGAAGACTGACCAAGCAGGGATAAAGGGACTGCTGAAATGAAGCCTTCAGCTTCCTCTTCACTCCTGCCAATACTGATGCAAAAGCTGGACCTTGGTGGTGGGAGACATATCAAAAGTGTATGATTTTCTATTGCCTCATCTTCCCTGTTTATGCTCATGTAGAATTGTTTCCCATATTTGCATTGTTTCCTTTACCTCGGGATCTCTAATACCTTTGTTGCTTTTCCTTTTGATCATCCTCTTCAACCTTGCTCAAATGTCTCTTCCTCTGGAAAAACTCCTCTCAATCCATCAGACTTGCTGCATCAGAGCTATTTTTTCTCTTTCCCACGAGACTGTTATCTACTGGATATACTTTAAAAAAATGTATGCTTCATCTTTACATTACCAATACTGGGTACATAATAGTTTACTTTTTGAATGAAAGACAAATAATTTGTAGTAGTCTAAATTTAAAAGAACATACTTGAGTTTTTAATGAGACCATTGCAAATGCATAGGAGTGAATCCCTCTGATTATGTAACTTTGCTATTAATGAGCTTAAATATTGGTACATAAAGGCTTTCTAAATAAGAATCAAGTATTTAAAAATATGTAAAAAAAAGTTTAAAATATCACAATGAAATGAGCGTTGCACAAGATACTAGTTTACACATAGATTTTATGCTCCTTTTAGAATAAAAAGTAGAATAAATAATGGCTAATCTTAAGGCTTTAGGCAAGGTTAGCAGGGAAATCAGAAAAGATAGAAAAAAATTTCTCATGTGTTTTCTATCATCAATGGCAAGAAAGAGAGACAGGAGTTGACAGAAGGAGAGAATCACCTTCAAACTGAAAAATCAAATCATTAAATAAAGGAAATTTGAGCCCAAGACAAATACAGACACTTAAAAAACCACTGACTCTAATAAAATAAGGCCAAAACACGGCCAGGCGCAGTGGCTTATGTCTGTAATCCAGGACTTTGGGAGGCCGAGGTGGGTGGGTCACGAGGTCAGGAGTTCAAGACCAACCTGGCCAACATGGTGAAGCCCCATCTCTACTAAAAATAAAAAAACTAGCTCGGTGTGGTGGCGTGTGCCTATAGTCCCAGTTACTAGGGAGGCTGAGGCAGGAGAATCACTTGAATCCGGGAGGCAGAGGTTGCAGTGAGCCAAGATTGTGTGCTACTGCCCTCCAGCCTGGGCAACAAAGACTCTGTCTCAAAACAACAACAACAATAATAATAATAATACAAAATAAAATAAGGCCAAAACACTTAGTCTAGACATTTGGTGTTCAAGGATATTAACATATCCTCCTTAAGCATTTATATGTATATAGTGATTTACTATTATCCATATCCTGTATTTATTTCAAATACTATACCATACCCCATACCTTTGTCCATATAATTGTCTGAGAAATGTATTCTTATTTCTATTCTACAGATGAAAACAGCATATACCTGACTTATCTAAAGACCTGGATGAGTTAAGAAGTGGACTCAGGACTTAAAGACAGATGTTTTGAATTCAGAGTTCTTTCTCCAGCAAAAGAGAACCTGCAAGTGTATGTTAAGAAACACTTTGGAGAAATAATAGCTCTTCGAGAAATAACAAAAAATGGGAGGGACACAAGTATACTTGAATCAGTTTCCGTACTAATGTTCAAAAAGATGAACTGGTATGTAATGAAATTAAGCAACTGAAACTGGGAAGTTTGATGTTAAATCCTTCTAAAACTCAAAAAGCACAGGTAAATACTTGCTTGAAGGGCATTAGAAAAGAATGTTCAAGCAAAATTTCCTAATGCTGGTGTAATATAAGTATAATATAACATAAACTCAATATTGTCTTTCATTTTTGTAATTTTATATACATATATTTTTTTCTGCATGAGGCAGGGATATCACAGATTACATGACTGTTGGAAGATATTTAATCATTTTACTCAAAAAACTTTGTGGATAATACGAAACAGGTTAAACCTTCATTCCTAGGG
>NW_012099010.1:175023-176389 GCF_000951045.1 Mandrillus leucophaeus
GGCTGAGGCAGGAGAATCACTTGAATCCGGGAGGCAGAGGTTGCAGTGAGCCAAGATTGTGTGCTACTGCCCTCCAGCCTGGGCAACAAAGACTCTGTCTCAAAACAACAACAACAATAATAATAATAATACAAAATAAAATAAGGCCAAAACACTTAGTCTAGACATTTGGTGTTCAAGGATATTAACATATCCTCCTTAAGCATTTATATGTATATAGTGATTTACTATTATCCATATCCTGTATTTATTTCAAATACTATACCATACCCCATACCTTTGTCCATATAATTGTCTGAGAAATGTATTCTTATTTCCATTCTACAGATGAAAACAGCATGTACCTGACTTATCTAAAGACCTGGATGAGTTAAGAAGTGGACTCAGGACTTAAAGACAGATATTTTGAATTCAGAGTTCTTTCTCCAGCAAAAGAGAACCTGAAAGTGTATGTTAAGAAACACTTTGGAGAAATAATAGCTCTTCGAGAAATAACAAAAAATGGGAGGGACACAAGTATACTTGAGTCAGTTTCCATACTAATGTTCAAAAAGATGAACTGGTATGTAATGAAATTAAGCAACTGAAACTGGGAAGTTTGATGTTAAATCCTTCTAAAACTCAAAAAGCACAGGTAAATACTTGCTTGGAGGGCATTAGAAAAGAATGTTCAAGCAAAATTTCCTAATGCTAGTGTAATATAAGTATAATATAACATAAACTCAATATTGTCTTTCATTTTTGTAATTTTATATACATATATTTTTTTCTGCATGAGGCAGGGATATCACAGATTACATGACTGTTGGAAGATATTTAATCATTTTACTCAAAAAACTTTGTGGATAATACGAAACAGGTTAAACCTTCATTCCTAGGGTGTACTGAGTAATGAAACAAACACAATCTGTAGAAAGCACTCATAGAATATGCCTGAAGTGTCTATTTCTGCATCTATTTCTTAAGCCTGGTACACATCAGAGCATAACTTACCTCCTTAAGAAGATCCTGACATTTTTCTGAAGAGCAGAAACTGATTTTCATATGAATTTGATAGTTAGGATTGATTGATCTTTTACAATTAACAGTATTTGGGCAAACTCAAGTGACTGGAATAATCAACCTAAACTATATCAAAGCTGATTTGGACATAGCTGCATTTCTAGGCACACTATTATTCTTCCCCCATGTTATAATTAAATAATTAAAATTATTCCCTTTTTCTTCAAAATGATAAATGACAAAAATAAGGGGAAAGAAAAGAAAAACAGTAGAAATCAACCTTCCATTTTTCAGTGTGACGGACTCTTGGCACAGGCACAGCTGCTGCTTCTGGCAAAGCCTATTACAAATGCAAGTAAACTCA
>NW_012099010.1:176439-178268 GCF_000951045.1 Mandrillus leucophaeus
GAGCAGAAACTGATTTTCATATGAATTTGATAGTTAGGATTGATTGATCTTTTACAATTAACAGTATTTGGGCAAACTCAAGTGACTGGAATAATCAACCTAAACTATATCAAAGCTGATTTGGACATAGCTGCATTTCTAGGCACACTATTATTCTTCCCCCATGTTATAATTAAATAATTAAAATTATTCTCTTTTTCTTCAAAATGATAAATGACAAAAATAAGGGGAAAGAAAAGAAAAACAGTAGAAATCAACCTTCCATTTTTCAGTGTGACGGACTCTTGGCACAGGCACAGCTGCTGCTTCTGGCAAAGCCTATTACAAATGCAAGTAAACTCACTTTTCCCTACAAATAATATTTTCATTAATTTCACAGTGTTTCAGAAATAAATCACATTGCAGTAGATCCTTTGGAGCTTCAAAGAAATAAAACTGGCTTTCTTAAACATCAAGTTAAATTATCGACCACAGCAAGGTATGTTGAGCATTAGTTTTTATTTCATTATAAATTATTGTTTTTCCTTATTTCCTTATAAAAGTGATTTTATTATTACACTTGTCATAATCACTTATAATTATCATCTCATTTCTTATAGTTTTTGTCAGAGTAAGAAAATTGGGTGAGGCAGCAAAACTGACCATTTTAAATTCAATAAAGATGACACATCTGTTCACATAAGATCTCTCTATAAAATTCAAAATATTAATATGTCAGAGGAAAGAAAATGGGTTCTGAAAGCAGAGAGGTGTTTTAATCAGCATTCTCCAGAGAAACAAAATCAATAGGATGGATGGATGGATGGATGGATGGATGGATGGATGGATGGATACATACATAGATACATACATACATATTTACCATGACAAACTGGCTCACATAATTATGAATGCAGTGAAGTCTCATGACCTGCTGTCTCCAAACTGACAGCACAGGAAAGCTGGAGGTATAGCTACAGTACAAACCAGAAGGTCTGAGAACCAGGATCCTGTTCATACATCCCCATCCAAGTCTGAAGGTCCTAAAGCAACAGCACCAACGTCTGAAAACAAGACAAGATGGACATCCCAGTTCAAGCAGAAAGCAATTTTGCACTATTCAAGCCCTCAAACGATTGTATTATGCCTACCACTATTGGTGAGGGTAATCTTCCTTATTCAATCTATCAATTCAAATATTATTCTCTTCCAAAAACACCCTCACAAACACACCTGGAATAATGTTTTCCCAATTATCCAAGCATACTAAGCTCGGTCATGTCGACATATAAAATTCATCATCTCGAGGTCAAGTACAAATTCTTGTTCCACTATTTGTATGACTTTTGACAAGTTACATAATCTGTTTTAATCCTCTTACATTTTAAGAGGAAGAAAAGAGAAGGAAGGACAGAACAAAAAAATACAATTATCGATATATTTGTGTTATGCCACTTGGATATTGAAATAGTTCCCATCTATTTGTTTAGTTTTTATTTTTGTTTTTTACTGTGAAGTAGTATATAAAATCATTTCTTGAGGAAGATTTATTGGAAGTTTGATGATACTTCAGGATGATACTTCAGGATGATTTAACACTTATGAAAAGTGAAAAATAAAAATATTCAGGCAAATATACTTGTTCACTGGGATCAATGGTCCTGTTAAGATTGCTAAGAATCTGTAGTTGTAAATATGCTCAATTAAGTATATAGATGTTAAATCATAATATATGTTAAATATTTTCATAGTATTTATATTGTATCAAAAATACTCAGCAGGCCAGTTGTGGACAAGACAATGTAGGTAGTTGGATTATCCAGGATTAGGGTTTTGTTATGTAATGTGGT
>NW_012099010.1:178793-180999 GCF_000951045.1 Mandrillus leucophaeus
GGTAGCAATGGGAGAAGATATAGGCAGATTAGGTTACATCCCCTAGGTCATATATCACATAAGTGGGTAAAGACTATAAGCCTAGATTTTCTAAATTCAAATTAATTGTGTTTTTCATTATATCACAATAACCTATGGTTAAATATCTAGAAAAAGCAATAAAGAATTCACAATTCATTTACTGGGTTTGGGGAATTCAGACAAGATTTATGTTAGTGCTTATCTCTACCAGCTGTCTTTAAATCACAAGGATAAACATAGGCAACAGTTTGCTTGCATTTTCCATTTTGGTTACTTAAAACATATTGCAAGAAGTTTCTGCACCTAGGTTTAAAGCACAGTTTAGTTGGTGGCAAAGACTAACTGTTCTCTGCAAAAAAATCTAAACAAGCACTAGACATTTCTTCAGTTTTCAATCAACTGTGCTACATGTTTAAAATATAGTTAAAGCAACAGCAAAACTAGAAAGATGGCAGAATGCAAAGGAGCATATAGGCAGGGCCACTTTGCAGCCAGAAAAGGAAGCAGATGGAGAATCATATAAGTAGGAAAAATTAGAGTCAGGCAGAGAAGGCAGCAGAGCCGACATGGTGAGAGCAACACCAGTGAAGAACACAGGCAGATTGCTAAGCTTCACTGCTGCCGCAGCAACAAGACATCAGACACAAGTCATGTGGGAAGAATTTCTATCTGGACATTTTAAACCACATAGATAGGGAAAGACTACGAATATACTAATTGAAGAGTCACTGCACAACACCTGTTTTACATCTTCGAAACTGAAGTTTTTCCCTTCCTGATACTCAATGAATAAAGCTCAAATGCCTCACTCTAGCTCCTTGTTAAGTATCTAAAATAAATTTAGATGTTGGCAAAATGACATAACTCCGAAGATCTGCACCATCCCTGTTTATCCCAATATACCTTATACATACTTTCTGAATTGTTGTAGGAATTTTTTCACTATGCTCTAAAAATATACATATCAACCAATTAAATTTTCCTTAAGATTAGTGAACAAAAATTAAAGACAAAAACATCAATAGATATTTGCAGGTATATTAACCAAATTGTCATGTAAATAACTTTTTCAGTTGGTGAAATGAAAGCTTAGAAGTTTATATTTAATCTTCTACAATATTTAATCTTGTATTAATACAAGATTTAATATAATCTTCTAAACTTTCATTTCAACAACTGGAAAAGTATCCAGTAAAATGAAAGTAACCCAAGTCACACTGATTTGAAGGACTAAAGACATCATGATTATAATCATCTTCATCATCATCATCTAAAGCAAATTCCAAATGCAAGTACAGATTCTGTCTCTGCCTCACACACTGTAGAGCACATTGTTATATGTCTAATTTCCTTGTCAAAAATATAGATAGAAATGGATTCTCTCTCTACACAGAATATGACACCAAAAAATGCCTTCTAAGATTTTCCAACTAAATTGGGTAACATGTGGGATGATTTCTTCTCTGACTCCATTGAATATAGAACTGAAGTTTCTGCTTATCTAGTGAACACTAAAAGCCAGAGCAAAGTATCCCCTCGTGGCTTGTTATATTGTTCTACAGAGTCTATTCCACTATGGTGACATAAATGTTCATTTCTAGTAATATTGATTTTTCTAGCTCATTTTGCTAATTACAGAGAGAGTTAACTATGACAAAGCACAATTTTGCATTTGTCAACTGATAAGCAACCAAATTTGAACTTTGTTGAGGCCAAGAGAGAAGAAAGAATATTATATATTGATTTTGGTTTTTTGCTAAACACTATAATACTCCCTTCTCTAAAGCCCAAATCACTATAAAACACCAATTTAATACCTCTTTAAATCTTGCCATTTTGGTTGTTTACAGCTAACAGCAATTGTTTTGCCTAATTTACACAGAAAGTGAGATAATCAACTTTAAAGTCTGAATTTTTGGTTATATTCATGTATAAACAAATATACACTTAAAACCATCTCTGTGTACTTTTTACAACTTGTCACAGTGGAAGAGTCAGTCTTGTTCTAACAATTTTTAAACCTAATTTAATATTTTCTATATAATTTATGCTGTCTCTTATGTATCTTAAAATTTATCTTTTGTTCATATATATTTCAGTTTATAAATATGACCAAAGCATCCTTATCTCAAATCAATATCCACCTTCAAAACTCACCTTGACATATAGTAAAATAAACAATAAC
>NW_012099010.1:181479-184905 GCF_000951045.1 Mandrillus leucophaeus
AATAACAAAAATGTTTCCATGTAAAAATAAGTTATATATTTTACAGCACAAATTTTACTGACAAAAAAGTATATTAAAAGTTAAAGTACGAAGTAAAAAAACAAACAAACAAAAAGATGTAGTTGGTACATTTTCTATGACTGATGACTCATTTGTCAACTGAAAGGATGTATTTGTGTTTATTTACAAATTAGTGACATAATATTTTCCATGTAATGCTGAGCTTTTGATGATTAATTTTGAAATGAGTAAAGGTTTGCCACAAGGTGAATTGTCTAACTTATCATGACTTTACTCTGTATGCTACATAGCATTAATATTTAATAAAAGGAAAAATTCAAGAATAAAGAATCACCTTGGAAAATCTTCATGTTCAAAGTAGCTTATTATTTTTTACATTTCTAATAGTGATATAAAACTGTACTATATTAACTCGTGCTTATACAGAGTGAGGCTAATGAGAGAACTGTTATGCAGACTATGTAGATAAAGCTATACACAAATACTAGACATAAAAGATATTTCATATATATGTGTTTTGCAAAAATTTGTATTAATTATATAGTTAAATTTTGGTTTTATGTAAACTTTTAAAAAATGTGTAGGACACTGAAAGACTATCACGTATCATTTTAATTTGGATTTGTTTTTTATTGAAAGAAATGTTTGAATTTTTCTGAGCCTTATTAAATAATCTATGATTCATTAGTCAATAAATAACTTAAAATCTAATATCTTCCTGAAACAACTGGGAATGTGGTCCTTTAGATGATAACCGTGCATAAATAAAAGTAATTTTTTGAGAGTTGGTATTTGTACTGGTAATAATCTGTTTTACAAATTAGAATAGCAACAAGAAGATACCTACTATGTCAATTCATAGGCCTATGTCTATCCTCCCCCTTGATATGCTTTCTTTGAGAGAAAATACTGTTAAAAAAAAATGTGCTGCAGATTGAGTATTCCTGCTCCAAAATCTTAAACTTTTTGAGTGTTAACATGATGTCACAAGTGGAAAATTCTACACATGATGTCTTTGCTTTCTGATGGTATACAAAACTTTGTTTCATGCACAAAATTATTAAAAATCTTATAATAAAGCTACTTCAGGCTATTTGTATAAGATGAATATAAAGCATAAATGAATTTTGTGTTAGAATTACATCCTATCCCCAAGATATTTCATCATGTGTATGCAAATATTCCACCCCCTCCAAAAAAAATCTGAAATCTGAAACACTTTTAGTCCTAAACATTTTGGATAAAGGATACTCACTTAACTCATCTTTCATATATAAGTTACCAATTCATAAGCATAAGATGGCAAGAAAATTGAAAAAAAAAAAAAAATCCATAACTTTGTGGTGTTTAAATTTTGTGAAACAGTCCCAGATATGAGACAGGTAAAATATGCAGTACATTAAGTTAGATGAGGATCAGGACAAGTATTCTGGAAAAGATTGTGAGATATTTTGGATACATTTATGTATATGTTTGGAAATTATTGTTGTGAAGGACAGAGATGAAGACATTTAATTTGAAAACTAAGAAGCATGTTTAATTTGATGTGACCAAATATCAACAAGGTGATTTAAAATTTCTATTGCTATTTTGTGTTATCTTTCCCACCAGGCAGTTTACTTACCAGTTGCAATTTTTTTTTTTTTTACTGTATATATACATTTTATATATATATATATATTTACTATATTTTCAGTGTTTCTTATCCATCTTGTCCCTTACTGTAATAAGGTGGATATACTTGGAGTCAATTTATATTAATTATTGATTAATATATGAATTCCACTATTATCTACTGGTAACTACACTCTATCAAGTGCTATTTTAGGTCTTAGATAAGTAATAGTAAATGAAATATAAAACACCCTTTCTGTTTTAGAACTCACAATTTAGGTGAAGCTGTATGAAGACAAGTAAAGTCATCTTCCAATAACCCTTAAAAAAGTACAGGAACTGCCACTATTTAATGATGATAGAGTGGGCTCTCAGCTCTGAAAGAATATTTATTAAAATGTGTTATTACTCTTAGTTTATTATTTTAGCTAAAAATACTCACAAGATTTTAATCATTATAATTTGAGAAGAAATGCTGACTATATTTCACAAGTTGTAAGTAAGGTATCCTCATTTTAAACATAATCCTAATTATTTTAGGTTACTTTTTTGTATTTAAAATTTTTCTTATAGCCCCAAGATTTTATAAGCGCCTATTTTATATGCCTTGCAACATGCTAGGTCATTATTGTGCTGCGCTTTGGGTAGGAATTATAATTAGTAGCATAGGCTCCATAGTCGAGTTCCTGAGTATGACTGTAAGAATCCAGGCTTTGCAGTTGATCAGTTGTGTGAACAGAGGCAACTTGTTTATGTTCTATTGACTACACTTTTCCCATCTACAAAACACAGATACAATTAGTTAGATTTAAAATAAAAAAAGACGTTTTGGAGAATTAAGTGACATAACACAGGTGATGCAATTACAATTAGCCTGGTACTTGTCAAATCTTAAATGATTATTGGCAGCTCTTATCACTAGAAGATATAAAATTATTAAACTATTTTTAATGGTTTTATAATATAATTAAGAAAATAATATGAATGACATGAAGCAATCAGCAAATGATAAGTAATTGCTAGAATACATTAAAGAGAAAAATTATATTGTTAATATAGTACTGGATTGACAGAACTGTGATTAATATTTGCAGATTTTCAGGTGTGGTTATTTTAGGTAAGGCTTAAGCATATACATTAATTTGCTAGGGCTGCCATAATAAACGATCACAGACTGGGTGGCTTAAACAACAAAAATGTATTTTCTCATACTTCTGGAGGCTAGGAAGTCCAAGATCAAGGTATTGGCAGGTTTGGTTTCTTGAAATCTCTCTCCTTAGTTGGAAATAGCCACCTTATTGATGTGTTCATAGATGGAAAAAGGAAAACTCATTTTCCTCTACTCTCAACATTTCTCACACCAAATGTGTGGGTTTTCTACACATAGCAATTAGCCAAATCTTTGTAGACATCAATTGGGTGTCTTACAATTGAATTCAATTTTGACACTAAATACTTGGAGTTAGTGCAGACCCTCAGGTTACAGGCTTAGCCTGAAAAGATTGCCCCCACTTCAGACACCAGTCATAAGTAGTAAGTTCTCACGTTATCTGCACTTCTGTCTGATATGGATACAAATTAGGGATTTCACAACTCCCTTCTTGTTTGGTAATTTGCCTTAACAGCTCACAGAATTCAAGGAAATGCTTTATTTAGCCTAATCATATTATTTTATTATTTATATTTTAACTTAATTTAATTTAATTTAACTTTTTTGAGATGGAGTGTTGCTCTGTACCCCAGGCTGGAGTACAGTGACGCGATCTCGGCTCACTGCAACCTCTGCCTTCC
>NW_012099010.1:189595-190330 GCF_000951045.1 Mandrillus leucophaeus
AAGGATGATAAGTTTAATCCTTGAAATTATGAACACAAAAATAGTAAATAAGAGGGCACCAATGTTAATTATATGAAGATTGGTGCTATTGAATAAGCCTACATTTTAAAAATAAAATAAAAATCTGTGGAAATCATACTCCGTAATGATCAAAGACTAGGACAATTTTTTTAGCATAGTAAAAGGCCTCAAGTTCAAAATTGCATGGTGTTAAAATTTATCAGGAAAACCTAGTAATACAGACTAATTTCAATTCTAAAATGACAAATGCACACAAATAGCCTTCAAAGTTAATAACCATTTTAAATGTGGAAAAGAACACAACACATTCAAAGTTACCATATTATAATTATTCAGATCTTAGTATTTATTGTTATCACTAGTCTACTTATAACTTCAAGTTAATCTTCTTATAAAATTGTCTGTCTTGGATGGGGAACATCACACACTGGGGCCTGTTGTGGGGTGGGGGGAAGGGGGAGGGATAGCAGTAGGAGATATACCTAATGTAAATGATGAGTTAATAGGTGCAGCACATCAACATGGCACATGTATACAAATGTAACAAACCCGCACGTTGTGCACATGTAACCTAGAACTTAAAGTATAATTAAAAAAAAATATGTTTATTGCGGCACTATTCACAATAGCAAAGACTTGGAACCAACCCAAATGTCCAACAATGATAGACTGGATTAAGAAAATGTAGCACATATACACCATGGAATACTATGC
>NW_012099010.1:191230-192772 GCF_000951045.1 Mandrillus leucophaeus
TAAGCCACAGCTCCCAGCCCCTAATCAGGTTATTATAAAAGATGTAACTGAACAGCCAGTTGCTGTGTATGTATTCACCAATACAGAAGCCCTCAAAATGCTATTTAAAGTTTTTTATGATTCTTTATGTAGGAACAATTACTACAAGTATTTTTTATTGATTATTGGACTCCATTTTCAATCCCTCTCCCTTACCTGGAGGCGAAGGAGTAAGACTAAAAGTTCCAACTCTCTAATTATATGATTGATTGCTCTGGCAACCAGCCCCCATCCAGAAGGTATCTAGGGGCCCCCCTACTGTTCAACTCATTAACATACAAAAAGACACTTATGACCTCAGAGATTCCAAGGGTGTTAGAAGTTCTTGTGTCAAAAACTGGAGACTAAGATCAAATATTATAACCCAAGATGCTCCTATCACCATTATTATTTAGGAAGTTACAAGTATTTTAGAATCTCTGTGCCAGAAAGTTGGTGAAGAAACCAAACATATATTTCTTACTATATGATGTATGGTCATCCCTAAGTCTGTACCATTGTATTTTAATCTCCTTTTCTTAGAAATACAACAGCCATATTTAGGACTCACACATAGGACTTCATTTACCTAATTGCCTCATTAAAGACTCTGTCTTTAAATTTCTGTCATTCTGAGGCGCTGGGGATTAGAATTTACACATATGAAATTGGCAGGAGGACAGTTTGGTGTCTCAATTTTATCATCTCTAAAATGCAGATGATATTATACAAGCTGCAAATGTAATTGCAAAGATTTATTTTAAAAAGGTATGTAATGCTTTTAACACACTGACTATGATTTAGTGCTCAAATGTAACTGTGTCAGTCAGTATCACAAAAAGAAACAGAAGACACATTCAAATGTAAATCAAAGAGGGTTTATTTACAAAGGGATAATTGCAAATATGTGAGTGAAATGGAATCCAGATTTCTAAGGGAAACCACAAGGAATGGTGTGTCTAATACCTCCAATACTGTTAGTATCCCGAGCTATTAAGGCATAAAAGAAGTAGAGGTTATTAAAACCTAGAAGGGGTCTATGTCTTGCAAGGAAGCTAACAATAGGAAAGATAACTTTTGATGTCAGAAAACAACCAGTTCAAAGCAACTTTGAGAGAGGAAGTACAGGAATAATTACCTTCATGTCAAGTTTTGTATTCCTTTAGATTTCTTTGCAGGTTCTATATTAGTAGAACACAAATGTAACCCAGACACTTATGATCTGTTTTACATATGTCAGTGTCCCAGGGGAAGATAGTAGAATGGAGAAGAATAAAGAGTGTTTCTGAAGTGTCAATCGGACATTAGGTAGTAAAAAATGTTAAGTAAAAATTTGAGAGAAAAACATCTTTAGTATGATTTTTGTAAAGGAAACAGAATTGTTGCAGGTACCAGTATGATTTACCCTTAGTTACTCAGTTCTTAAAAGAAGGATGATAAGTTTAATCCTTGAAATTATGAACACAAAAATAGTAAATAAGAGGGCACCAATGTTAATTATATGAAGATTGGTGCTATTGAATA
>NW_012099010.1:198752-201139 GCF_000951045.1 Mandrillus leucophaeus
CTTCTGCACACCAAATGAAACAATTAACAAAATGAAAATACAACCCATAGAATGAGAGAAAATATTTGCAAACTACCAATCTGTGAAAAGATTAATAACCAGAACATATAGCTCCAACTACTCAATAGGAAAAATCTAATTATGCAATTTAAAAATGCGCAAAATATTTGGATAGATATTTCTCAACAAAAGACATACAAATGGCAAACAAGTATATGAAAAGGTGCTCAACATCATTGATAATCTGATAAATGCAAATCAAAACTACAATGGTATATTATCTCACCCCAGTTAAGATGGCTTTTATCCAAACTGCAGGCAATAAGAATGCTGGCGCGGATTAAGAAAAAAGGAAACACTGTTAGTGGGAATTTAAATTAATGCAGCCACTATGAAGAACAGTATGAACATTCCTCAGAAAACTAAACATAGAATTACTCTATTATCCAACATTTTCACTTCTACATATATACCGAGAAGAAAGGAAATTCATATATCAAAGAGTATCAGCACTCCTATGTTTATTGGAGTGCTATTCATGATAGCCAAAATTTGGAAGCAACCTAAGTGTTCATCAACAGACAAATCAATAAGGAAAATATGGTACATACACCTAATGGAACACTATTCAGTCATAAAAAAATACAGATCCTGTCATTTGCCACACGAATGGAACTAGAGGACATTATGTTAAGGGAAATAAGCTAGATTCAGCAAGACAAATTTTGCATGTTCTCACTCATTTGTGGGAGCTAAAATTTAAAACAATTGAACTCGTGGAGATAGAAAGTAGAATGATGGTTACCAGAGGCTGGGAAGGATAGTGGGGGGACAGGGGAAGGGGAGATCGTTAATGGTTACAAAAACATAGTTAGATAGAATAAATAAGATATAGTATTTGCTAGCACAATAGGGTGATTACAGTAAAAAATTTATAGTATATTTACAAATAATTAACAGGGAATTTTTTAATTAGAATGTTTCCATAACAAAGAAATTATAAATGTTTGAGGTGATGGATACTCCATTTACCTTCATGTAATTATTACGTGTTGCATACCTGAATAAAAATATCTATGTACCCCACATAAATACATACTTACCATGTACCCATGAAAATTAAAATTTTAAAATAAATGAATTAACCATATGTATAACTTTTTATTAACAAACTTTCAATTTTCTTCCATTGAACCATAGGTCTCTCCTATGTCAGTACCATGCTCTATTATGATGACTCTGAAGTATTGGTTTACCTATTAAAATATTTGATTTTTCTCCTGTGTTGGAAATAGACTCTAGAGGACTGAGGGCAGAAGCAGGATATCACTTTAAATATTACATTTTTAAAGAATAGATCACAAATGGTACCGGCTTAGTTGAATATGGCAGTGACAGAGATAAAAAGAATTGGACAATTTCTGGATATATTTTGAATTTATAGCCAATAATATTTGATAATTCATTAAACGTAAGGCATAAGAGAGCAGACTTAAAGATGAAGTTAATGTTTTTCTTAAGCAACTGGAAGGAAATGGGTATCATTTACTGGGATAGGGTTGATTACAGAGAAGCAAAATTTTGGATTAACAAATAATTCAATTTTTTGTTATGTTAAGTTTCAAGTATTTCTTATACAGTCAAGTGGAAATGTAGAACTATATATAAATCTAGCAATCAGGAGTGGGTGAAGATATGAATTTGGCTTATAGCAAATTTTAACAACACGGAATTGCATCAGAGACTTAGATGTGAGAATAGGAGGGATAACTTCTTTGATAGTTCCACAGTTAGAAGCTGAGCTAGGAAGAGGGATTTGTGAAAAACTTCATGAGGAGAAGTAGCCAATGATCTGGGCAGAACACCAGGCACATGTGGTATACTAGAAAGCAAGCAAAGTTTAGTAGGAGGTAATAGTAACTCTTTAAAGAACTGCAGGTGGATATGGTAAAATGAGAATACGGTAGTTAGGCACTAGATTTAACAAAATAAAGATGACATAGATGCCATTGAAAAGAGTGAGTTTGGTAGAGTGATTAAGATAAAACATTATATGGAATAGGGTTAAGAGAAATGGCATAACCGAAAACCAAGCATGTAGGAATAGTGTAAATAAGAAGATCAATAGTGAGGGGAAGGTTACTAACTCTACCAGACATAACTACACACTAAAATTCTAAAGAATGTGGTTATTTGTATATTAAAAATTTGATAGGCCAATGGAACTGAGTATAGGAAAAAACTCCAGCATCTACAATCGACTGAGAAAAAAATGGAAGTAGTAAAATTGGATCATTTTTCATACCATATGGCAAATCTTCCAAGTAGATTCAAAATTAAAATGTAAGGATAAAAACACATGTATTAGGAGAAAACATGACATTTTT
>NW_012099010.1:206200-207620 GCF_000951045.1 Mandrillus leucophaeus
ATATAGAGAAATATAGAGAAATATATAAATATAATATATGTATAGGTATTGACATAAATGTTGATATAGGTAGATTTACATAATCATAGTGATATGGTTTTACATCTAGATATAGGTACATAATCCATATTAGTCTTTTTCTAAACTTGAAAGTACATTTGAGACATCATGCTTCTGTATCTCTAAATATTTCGGTGTATATTTCTTAAGAATAAGAATATTCTTACATAATTACCCTTCAGTTAGCTACTTCAGACAAATTAACCTTGATACAATAGTATCAACTATTACAGCCTATAGGTTATTTTTTGCCAGTTTTTCAAATAATGTCCTTTGTATTAATTTCTCCCTCTGAACCAGCACCCTATCACTACTGCACATCAAATGTAATTGCCCTGTCTGTTTGGTATGTATGTTTTTACTTTGGAGTAGATGTCTTGATTTTAGTTTTGCAGATGGATTTTCGTGTCAATACGCTACTCTGCAATTTAGCAATGAGCATTCTATCTCACACAGAAATATTTCCAGTTTTCACAAATTAGAAATCCGCCTTAGGTTTCCATTGTTGATGTACATATCTCTATAGTTTATATAATTTATATCTTTTGATTTAGAAATAAGAAATTGAGAGAAAGTCCTACGTCCATTTTTTTAAAATTTTGTCTCCCCTATGTCTTCCCATGATAAACTCACATGACATTTTACAAAACTGATGATTAAAAAAAGGAAATATGCAACGGATGAAAGTGCAGAAAAGAAAAGAAAAGTAATAATGCTGGATGTGAAATTAGATGCAGTAAGAAGACAGCTGACTATGGAATATTGACACAGCTGTCATTTGAGGTCTGTATGTATAAGGCCACGGAAACTTACCGGAAGAGAACTTAACATAAATGAGAAAGGTAGTTGTGATGAACAGAATGAACATGTCCTAGAGGAAGTAATGCTGGCAGAAAATTTTCACATTAGAAAAATCTCTTGAAGGTGTTTCAAGATACTGAAAGAACAAAGAATGCAATGCAGGAAGCCGGTCCAAACTTTAAAAAGCATACGACAATTCACCAGTGTGTAAAGAAAGATGGTGCTCCACATTGCTAATTACGCGAGAAGGAGGCAAGCATGGTTTCAACAACTTTTGATAAATTTTTATGAACAGTAAAACACTTTAGTTTTATGTGTTTTTTTTTTTTAATTTTAGGGTTTTGCTTTTTATTAATTGAACTTTTGACTATAACCAAAATTGCTTAGCATTTGAAATACTTTATCATTATTATTATTATTATACTTTAAGTTCTGGGACACATGTGCAGAACGTGCAGGTCTGTTACATAGGTAAACACGTGCTGTGGTGGTTCGCTGCAGCCATCAACCCATCTTCTACATCAGATATTTCTCCTAATGCTTCCCTCCCTTAACCCCC
>NW_012099010.1:209135-217874 GCF_000951045.1 Mandrillus leucophaeus
CGCGCGCGCGCGCGCGCACACACACACACACACACACACACACAACAAATTACAATGGACGTATTTTTGTCTCTGGTACATTGAGCTACATGAGAAAGATACTTAAATATGGGCATTAACGTTCCATTGAGATTCAGTAAAAAGACTTTTAGAGTAAAATCTATATTGTTTTCTAAATCAAAGCTGTATCAAATGAATACTCTTTAAAGCCCCCCACCAAAACAATTTTCTTTATCAATATGGTAATATATTCATTTTAAAATAGTGTAAGGAAGACATCTATTTTCAGAAACGAGCAAACATGTCTAATTAAAATAAAAATGTACACATATAAAATTAGTCTATTTCACTTATAACTATACCTGTTATACTTAAACGATACTTAGAGTTAACATTTATCAAATGCTTATATTTCATTTTTTTCCAGAATTCAAGTAGATAAAAATGAGATTAATGATAGAAATTGATGTGAAAAAAGGATTAATGACACACAATTTAATGTACTGTAAGGATCAAGTTAACTGGTTTACTTTCATAAGCAAGACAAATAATCTACTTTTGCTCTAAATTCCAATAGTATAAACTATTGGAAGAAACAAGATTATTATTAGGTCTATTATTCTTCTATGTTTTAAGAGCCCATCATGCTGACCAATAGTTATTCAGTAAATTCTCCATTACCTAGGAAAAAAGAAAAACCCTCAGTCATAGTTGCAAATACTATGTCTCAGCTGAGATGAGGATAAGAATCTAAGAGATTTTGTTATCATCCACATAGAACAATTGACTAAATTGGAGATTAGAGTTTAGAAGGAGAGAAAGAATAGGAGGATCTCCAATATCACTCACAGGCTGTTTTCTTAATTTTGAGCATCTTAAAAAGAGTATGCATTGATTACTTTAAACCTGTGAAAACAAATTACAACGTGTTCACAGATTTACAGACATATATAAAAATCTCTAAAACATATATGTGATTTTATATAAGAATCTCTAAAATAGTAAACTTGACTCTAAAAATTTGTATAGCTCATTTTGTTTGTCACTTGTAAGATCGGCTGATTTACTGAAAGCTTAAAATATCTGCAACAGTTCGAATATCAACACCAACTAAACTTACTTTTTACCACTATTTAATCAAAATTTTAAATGTGTTTTTACATCTTCATATTACACTACACATGGAATATCACACTTTAGTATTCACAGTAGGGATTACTATACTTATAGTCAAATAAAGTTTTTACATTCAAAATTTTAATTATTTGAGACGTTTACATTGATGTAGTCTACTATTTATAAATGTGCTCCTTAGGAAAAAAGAATTTGAGCAGTCATTTTAAAGGCATCCAGCAGCATTTTGGTCAACAATGACGCTGAACACAGTTGGTGTTATATGTCTTTCACGTTGGGTTTTCATCCAATAGGAAGCTACTTTTCTAATGGTAATCTCCGTCAGAGAAACAGACACAGAACAAGGCATTCAATTTTTTTCTAAAAATTCCATTAGTTTTCATTGCTTTTCTCCCCTGTGGTATCTTTACAAACATGAAGCTGAATTTGTCAGTTTAGTTTTACTTTAATATGCATACTAAACACAACTTGGCATTATTTTTACTAGACCAGCTCTTAAGTAAGCTTTTCAAATCAAACAAAGAAAAATTGTTGTTGTAATAAAAGAATTACCTTTAGCAGATTGAGCATTAGTCCTATTTATTGATAACTAGAGATATATTACATTTTTTAAAAAGAAAACAACTGTGATTTCCATAAATAATTACATTTACAAATATTTATAAGGTTTTATGAGTCATCATATTGCACTTATCTTTAATTTGTCCCATTGTTAATATTCTGTAGAATAATAAATAATAATAAATAAGGGAGACATTCTTGTAAGATTTTTATGCAAATCACTGTCTCACAGCAGCTTTTTCAATAGTCTGGAATTGCTTACCCAAAGGCCACATGAGAATATTTTAGATGAAGTTAACATCTGAATGGGTAGACTGAGTAAAGCAGATTTTTTCCACAAATATGAGTGGGCCCCATCTAACCAGTTGAAGGTTTGACTAGCACGTAAAGGCTAATCCTCCCTCAAATAAAATGGAATTTCTCCTGCCTGATTACCTTGGCCTGGGACCTCAGTCTTTTCCTCACATTGGACTTGAACTCAAATATTAGCTCTTCTCAGGTCTTGTGACTGCGGTCCATGGGACTGGACCTTATACCATTGACTCTCCTGATTCTCAGGACTTTGATCAGACTGGAGTTAAATTATCAGATCTCCTGCACCTCCAATGTGCTAATTGCAGATCTTGGTACTTAGCCTCCAAAATCATGAGAGCCAGTTCCTCTTAATAAATAGTTCTCTGTATACATGGACATCCTATTGATCCTATTTTTCTGAGAAACCTTGACTAAAATAACTCACATTCTTTATAACCATTTAACTTTGGCTCCCTGACTGTCCCTTCTTCCCAAATGCTTTCTCTGAATTGTTGCCTGAATTGTTTTTCTCACTGATATATCTGAATATTTCATTCATTTCTTTGTATCTTATGCTTTTTTATTATCATATATTGATATTGTAACAGAATAATATTTAAATATTAAATATATGGACATTGTAGCAGGATAGTATCTCCTCTTTAATTAATTCATTCCCAGATGAGCTGACATGTGGGCAAATAAACAATAAACTGCTTAACAAATAACATGCATACTGTAATTTCTAGTGCTCATTAATACTAAGAAGAAAAGTAACACTTATGAGGGGATTCTAACTAATAGAATATTGCCATTTTCAATAAAGTGGCTAAGGAAGATCTTCATGAGGAAATGATAACTGGACAAAGATAAGAGATAGTCCTAAATATCTAAGGAAAGTTTATTGTTTATCTTTTCACATGCAAACTCAATGAGGAAAGAAATTTTTTCCTGGTGCATTATTACCCATTTGCCTAGCACAGTGCATGGTGCATTTTTAATATACAAACTTGAATTGTATATACAGTGAAAAATATCTTCAATCATGAAGAAGAAATGAAGAATTTCTTAGACAAACAAATGCTGAGGGAATTCATCAGCACCAGACCTGTTCTATAGGAAATGCTAAAAAGTTCCTTGATCTGAAAGAAAAGGACCTTAGTGAACAAGAAGAAATCATTTGGAGGTATAAAACTCACCGGTAAACGGGGCACAGTGACTCAAGCTTGTAATCCCAGCACTTTTGGGAGGCCGAGGCGGTGGATCACCTGAGGTCAGGAGTTCAAGAACAGCCAGGCCAACATGGCGAAACTCTATCTCTATTAAAAATACAAAAATTAGCTGGGTGTGATGGTGGACACCTCTAATCTCAGCTATTTGGGAGCCTGAGGCAGGAGAATCACTTGAACCCGGGAGGCAGAGTTTGCAATGAGCCAAGATAATGCCACTGCACTCCAGCCTGGGCAACAGAATGAGACTTCATCTCAAAACAAACAAACCAACAAACCAAAAAACCTCACTGGTTCCACTGGTAGTAATAAATACTCAGACAAAATGTTATAACAGTGCAATCAATTGTGGTGTATAAGATACTTGTATCTTTAGTAGAAAGACTAAAAGAAAAACCTATCAAAAATAATAACTATAACAACTTCACAAGAAATAAATAGTATAACATTAATAGAAACAACAAAAAGTTAAGGAGATGCATTTAAAGTGCAGAGTGTGTTATTAGTTTTCTCTTTGCTTGTTAGTTTTTGCCATCGGTGTTAAGTTGTAATCAGTTTAAAACAATAAGTATAAGATGTTATCATAAAAATTATTGGTAATCTCAAATTTAAAAAACCTACAACACATGAACAAAAAATATAAAGCAAAAAATTAAAACATAGCAGCAGAGAAAATCCTCTTAACAAAATGGAAGAAAGAAAGAAGACAAAAAAAGAGAGAAGACTATAAAACAACCAGAAAACAAATAACAAAATACTAGTAGTTAGTCCTTACTTATCAATAACCCTGAATATAAACGCACTAGACTCTCCAAAAAACAGAGTGTTTGAATAGATTTAAAAAATGAAAACAAGACACAATAATTGCCTATAAAAAAGCATGATTTACATATAAAGACACACATCTTTATTTAATAAAATAAAAGCATGGAAAAGGATATTTTATGATAATGGAAATAAAATAGAGCGGGAATAGCCACATTTATATCTGATAAAATAGATTTCAAGATATAAACTATAAAAAGAGACAAATAAGGTCATTATATAATGATAAAGAGGTCAATTCAGGAAGAGAATATAAAAATTATAAATATATATGCACCCAACACTGGATCGCCCAGATAGAAAAGCAAATATTAAAGAGAGAGATAGACCCTAATAAAATGATAGCTAGACATTTCAACTCCCCACTTTCAGCATTAAATAGATCATCCAGACAGAAAATCAACAAAGAAACATAGGAATAATGTGCACTATAGACAAATGGACCTAATGGATATTTACAGCACATTTCTTCCAATTACTGTAATACACATTCTTCTTTTCAGCAGATGGAAAATTCTCAAAGATAGATGCTATATTGGATCACAAAACACAAAACATGTCTTAAAACATTCAAAAAAATGGAATCATATCAAGCATCTTTTCTGATCAAAGTGGAATAAAATTAGAAATGCACAATGTGAGGAACTTTGAAAATAACAGAAACACATGGAAATTAACCAATATGCTTCTCAATGGCCAGTGAGGTCAATGAAGAAATCCACAAGAATATTTTTTAGACCCTGGAAACAAATGAAAATGCAAATACAGCATACCAAACCCTATGTGACACACCAAAAGCAGTACTAACAGAAAACTTTCTAGCAATAAGTGCTCTCTGTCTCTCTTTCTCTCTCTCTCTCTCTCTCTCTCTCTGTGTGTGTGTATATATATACACACATATGGAAAAAATTAAACTAATGATGCATACTAAAGAACTAGAAAAGCAAAAACAAATCACTCAAAATTAGAAGAAAAGAAGTAACAATGATTAGAGAAGAAATAAATGAAATTAATCCCCCTCAAATAACAAAATGATAATGAAATAAAAAGTTGCTTTTCTGAAAAGATGAACAAAATCAACCAACATTTAGCCAGACTAGCTAATAATACAGAGAAGATTAAGATAAATAAAGTCAGAGATATAAAAGGAGACATTACAACTGATACCACAGAAATTCAAAAGATCATTCGAGACTGTATTAGTCAGGGTTCTCTTAGAGGAACAGAACAAATGGAATATATATACATACATATGTATATGTATGTATATATACACATGCAAGGATATTTCAACTCCCAACTGGAATATATATATACACATAAATATACATATGTACATATGTATATAAATACATATATAATTTATGTATATATATACACACACACATATATATAGGGGAGTTCATTAAGTATTAACCCAAACCACAACAAGGTCCCACAACAGGTCATCTGCAGGCTGAGGAGCAAGGAGAGCCAGTCTGAGTTCCAAAACTGAAGAACTTGGAGTCTGATTTTGAGGACAGGAAGCATCCAGCATGGGAGAAAGATGTAGGTCGAGAGGCTAGGCCAGTTCCTCTTTTCACATTTTTCTGCTGGCTTATACTCTAGACAGGCTGGCAGCTGATTAGATTGTGCCCACCCAGATTAAGGGTGGCTCTGTCTTTCCTAGCCCACTCACTTAAATGTTAATCTCCTTTGGCAACGCTCTCATAGACACACCCAGGATCTACACTTTGTATCCTTCAATCCAATCAAGCTGACACTCAGTATTAACCATCACAGAGACTACAATAAGCAACTATACACCAACAACCTAGAAGAAATAAATAAATTAGCAGACAAATAAAACCTACCATGATTAAACATAGAGCAAATTCAAAACCTGCATAGACCAGTAACAAGTAATGAGATCAAAGCCTATATATATACATATATATCCCAACAAAGAAGACTTGAGATGCATTGGTTTCACTGATGAATTTTGCCAAACATTTAAAAAAGAACTAATACCCATCGTACTCACACTTTTCTGAAAAATGGAGAAGAAAATACTTCTAAACTCTATGAGGCCAATAGTACCCTGATACCTAAATCAGACAAAAACACATCAAGAAAACTATAGGTCAATATCCCTCATGAATATCAATGCGCAAATTCTCAACAAAATGCTAGCAAATTGAATTTAACAATACTTTAAAGACATCATTCATCATGATCAAGTGGAGTCCATCCCAGTAATTCAAGAATGGTTTAATATATACAAATCAATCTATATGATACAGCATTATTAACAGAATGCTAGGCAAAAAAATATATGATCATTTTAATTGATACTAGAAAAGCACTTGATAAAATTTAACAACTCATCCTACTAAACACCCTTAAAAAAATAGGGGTAGAAGGAATATATCTCAACGTAATAAAAGACGAATATAACAGGCACACAACTAGTATCATACTTAATTTGAAAAAAACTGAAAGACTTTCTTCTAATATTTGAAACACAACAAGGCTGTCCACTTTCATCATTGTGATTCATCACAGTACTAGATATGCTATCCATTATAATTGTACAAGAGAAAGAAATAAATAGCATCCACACTGAAAAGGGAGAAGTCAAATCATCCCTGTTTTCAGATGATATAATATTATTCGGACAGACCAAAAAGACTCCACAAAAACAAACAAACAAACAAACAAAAAATCTAATATAACTCATAAAGACACTCAGTAAAACTTCAGAATATAAAGTCAAAATACAAAAATCAGTAACATCTCTATAGGTAAACAGTGAACAATAAAAAAATCAAGAACATAATCCCATTTACAATAGCAACAAGTAAAATAAAATACCTAGGATTAAACTTAACCAAAGAAGAGAAAAATCTCTACAATGTAAATTATGAAACAAAAACACTTATGCAAGAAACTAGAGGACATAATAAAATGGGAAGATATTTAATGTTCATGAATTAGAAGAATCAGTATTGTTAAAACCCCCATGCTACAAAAAGCAATTAACAGATTTAATGCAATTCTTATCAAAATACCAACGATATTCTTCACAGAAATTAAGAAAGTATACCTAAAATATATAAGGAACCACTAAAGACCCACAATAGCCAAAGCCATGTTGAGCAAAAGAACACAACTTGAGGAATCACATTACCTGAGTTCAAATTATACTAAAGAGGTATTGTAATCAAAACAGCATGGTACTGGCATAAAAACAAGCATAGAGATCAATGGTAAAAATAGAGAGCCCACAAATAAATCCATACATCTAAAGTGGGCTCAGCACAGGTGGCAAGAACATATACTGAGGAAAGAAGAATGTCTCCAAAAAAAAATTGTGCTGGGAAAGTTGAATATCCATATGCAAAAGAATAAAATTAGACCCTTATCTCTCAACATATTCAAAAATCAAATCAAACTGGGTTAAAGACTTAAATTAAAGGCCTAAAACTACTCCCTAAGAGAAAACATTGGGGAAACTTGCCAGTACATTGTTTTGGGCAACAATTTCTTGAGTAATACTTCAAAAGCGCAGGAAACCAAAGCAAACAATGGACAAGTGGAATCACATCAAGTTAAAAAGCTTTGCCACACCAAATGAAACAATCCATAAAGTGAAGATACAACCCATAGAAAGGAAGAAAACATTTGCAAACTCCCTATCTGACAAGGGTTTAATAACTAAAATATATAAGTAGCTCAAACTAACAAATAGGAACAAATCTAGTAATTCTAGTATGTACCCATAACAATTAAAAATTAATGAAATAAAAAATTTATCAGAAAATTTTGACCTGACCACAGACAAAATGTTCCCAACCTCCTACAACTCTTGCTAGCACTTTTATGTTTGTGATTGTTGGTCACCTCTTGATTCCAACCCCTTCCTCTTCCCCCTGCCTTTAACATAAAAAGAAGCTGAAATTTGTTCTGACTTGAGATTGTCTTGGTGATACTTGTTCGCCATCCTCTTGAATTCCTGGCTCCTGTATAAACCTGCTTTTCCTCTTCATTCTTGTCCCTTGAGTTTGGTTTTCAAACAGCAAGCAGCCAAACCTAGGTTCCATTACACACCAGTGTGTTCCCTCATGTAAATTATGAACTTTGGGTGATAAGAATGTGTCAGTGTAGACTCATCAATTGTAACAAATGTATTGCTTATGTGTGGGGTGTTGACAATGGGCAAGTCTATGTATGTGTACAGGTAGGGAGTATATAGGAAGCCACCGTACCTTCCATTCAATTTTGTTGTGAATCTAAAATGGTCTAAAAAATAAAGTTTATTAAAATAACGCTTTTGATATTTGTCAATTATTACTGCACACGCTTTGTTCCCTGGCTGTCTCATGCTTATCCTTTGTTTCTAGGCCACATTCTTCCATAGTATACATTGATAGTGACATCGTACTAGCAACATTTCCCATTAACTCCCAGATACTTCTACTCTTTCTCAGTTGTTATATATTTCCCTTGAGATTATTCCACCTATACAATATCAACAGAAATTATTTCAATCTTAGAAATAAAGATTGCAAGCTTGCCTACATTAGAGAATCACAGCAAATTCCATATCCATATTCAATGTTCCCATATGATATCAATTTCCAGAAAAGCACTCTCATCCAACATACACCTTCTCCCACCCCCAAACACACACAAGTGAATGTATTAGATTTATATG
>NW_012099010.1:217924-222096 GCF_000951045.1 Mandrillus leucophaeus
GAAAATTTTGACCTGACCACAGACAAAATGTTCCCAACCTCCTACAACTCTTGCTAGCACTTTTATGTTTGTGATTGTTGGTCACCTCTTGATTCCAACCCCTTCCTCTTCCCCCTGCCTTTAACATAAAAAGAAGCTGAAATTTGTTCTGACTTGAGATTGTCTTGGTGATACTTGTTCGCCATCCTCTTGAATTCCTGGCTCCTGTATAAACCTGCTTTTCCTCTTCATTCTTGTCCCTTGAGTTTGGTTTTCAAACAGCAAGCAGCCAAACCTAGGTTCCATTACACACCAGTGTGTTCCCTCATGTAAATTATGAACTTTGGGTGATAAGAATGTGTCAGTGTAGACTCATCAATTGTAACAAATGTATTGCTTATGTGTGGGGTGTTGACAATGGGCAAGTCTATGTATGTGTACAGGTAGGGAGTATATAGGAAGCCACCGTACCTTCCATTCAATTTTGTTGTGAATCTAAAATGGTCTAAAAAATAAAGTTTATTAAAATAACGCTTTTGATATTTGTCAATTATTACTGCACACGCTTTGTTCCCTGGCTGTCTCATGCTTATCCTTTGTTTCTAGGCCACATTCTTCCATAGTATACATTGATAGTGACATCGTACTAGCAACATTTCCCATTAACTCCCAGATACTTCTACTCTTTCTCAGTTGTTATATATTTCCCTTGAGATTATTCCATCTATACAATATCAACAGAAATTATTTCAATCTTAGAAATAAAGATTGCAAGCTTGCCTACATTAGAGAATCACAGCAAATTCCATATCCATATTCATTGTTCCCATATGATATCAATTTCCAGAAAAGCACTCTCATCCAACATACACCTTCTCCCACCCCCAAACACACACAAGTGAATGTATTAGATTTATATGCGGAAACAATAAAAAGCTTAGGAGAAAGAGGCTCAGAAGTCAGTCATTCTCCCTTGATTCAGATATTAAAAGCCGTATACAGATGATGTACATATCCATAAAGCAAACAGCACCTGGGTACCGGAATTTGCCTCCTCAATTACATGCCCAATTTTTTTGCATGTTTTGAATATTTCTTCTTGAATATTTCTAGCCATGTCAATCTTCCTCAATTCTACCTGTTTTTTAAAGCCATTCTCATGTGTGATTTCCCTCATTTTGTCACTGGATATTAACACTAGTTCCTCGATTAGCATATTTTTAGAATATTTATCCTATTCAACCCTGTATTGCAAGCATTGGATCATCCATTCATTCAACAAATGATTATAAAACCTTGACATCTGATGAGAATTAAGCAGACTATGGAGATGAAGAGTAAGCAAAAGAGCTTCAGTTCATCATGGAGCTAATAGAGAAATAGACATCACTTATTATACACTGTATGCCAATTTTGAATGAGAAATATAAACTTTTATATGCAACTAAATTTATATTTTACATAATTAGCTTCTTATCAAGGGCTCTGTTCAGTTCTTCAACATCAACATCAAACAACTATCATACTGTCATGCATATAATAAGTCGTTTGTAAATATTTGTTGAAAAAAAGTAGTTGAAGAGATAAGGAACTTGCTGTGCATAAATATATTTTCTTTCTTTATTCCTATCAGTAGAAAAATGTAGATGGCTATGGTTTGTCACTATAAGTGTTTTTGCTGTGCTGAGATTTCACTTTCAGCTGAGGTAGTATAGCAGAAATAGTTTTTCTATTGTGAAGTTATGTTTAGGTTTTAATGAGCATTTTGTATGTGTGCTACACTTCAAATTTATTATAGATTTTGTCATTGATTTTTGAGAAATGGGCCATAGCAATTTCTATTTAGAAAGCTAAACCACATATGTAATTGAAAGTGTTGCAAAGCCTCTACTGCATTCCTCATTAGATCTCCCTTTGAATTAAAATTGAGTTTTTAGGACTAGGTCAATACCTCCCACAGAGTAATTAGACTGTTTGGGCAGCAGGTCAGAGTTCTAGACTCCAGCTGATACCAGATATCAAAATTATGTATTCAATTATTTTTATGTGTTACTAGAAATATAAGAATCAAATTTTATACTGAGATTTACATATATTAAAAATGAACAGAAAATTATTCTGCTAGAAGACATACTCTCCCAAGAATACTTTTGTTTGTTGTTTTGTTTGATACTTTCCAAGCTACAATATTCAGAACTGAACAAAAGTAATACATTTTTTTCTTAGCAGATGGAGCCAGATCATACGTCTATTGCTATAGCACAATCACAGAGTGGAAAGAGACTGAACTAATTGGCAATACTGGGAAATAAAAAGAAGATTTGGATTAGTGAGATAATGTGAGAAAAGGCTCAATAAAATGCGTGGGTTTGTAAGGAGGCTTGTAAGCCTGAGAGAAATGAAGCTAGCAGTAAATGACCTTGGATGTCTTAGACAATGAAAATATGCAATATTGGTATAAATAAATAAGGGGAAAAAGTAGAAAATACTGATTATAAACTCAGCAACATGGAAAGCCAATTTACCAATAAATAATGTGACGTCCATATTATTATGAAATGTGTGGGGAACTCACAGGTGAGAAGTAAGGATAACAGCCTTATGTTATTTTTCTGAGAATAGTAAACAGAATGGGACACATACGGTAATAAAAATAGTAAAACAGTCATAATTTGATTTCATATATATCCTAAACTGACAGTTCTTGAATAAAGGTAAATTGATATCTAAAGTAAATTTTTAAAATATAGTAATAGTATCAAGGCAGAATTTAAGTAGATTGTTTTTTCTGATAAATGTCCTATTTATGATAAAAAATTACTTAGCATTTTAGTCTGGTTATGAGGACAGTAAATTAAATTTTAATAAGCTGATTAATTTCTCCAAAATAAAAGATGAATAAGAAATATTATCTTTAGAAGCAAAATGTATTTTTTCAATTTAGTACCTCATTACATGTCTAGTACTTTAATGTAAAATTATGAAAAATTTAAAAATTCCAAGATATTGAGAATAACATTGTCCAGTTTTTGGACCATTCTCTAGGCATGAATTCAATAAATTTAGAGGAATAAATGCATGTTTTATGAACGTCAACATGATGATATCCTAGACTGCAGAATGTTGCAACAGTTCTTTATGACTGCCCGTGAAAGTCCATACAAATGCACTGAATACAAATATATCTTTCATTATTTCTAAACAAAACATGTTTTTTTATTGACTTTTTTTAGAACCAATTGAATATTATCTAAATTTTGCAGAATATATTTATGTTAAATTTATAATGCAATAAAAGAATGAATATGACAATAAACATCACTTACATATAATCTCGAAAGATAGAAAACAGTGTCATGAAAGAACTCTCAATAAATTCGGTACTGATGGATTGTACCTCAAAATAATAAGAGCTATTTATGACAAACCCACAGCCAATATCATACTGAATGGGCAAAAACTGGAAGCGTTCCCTTTGAAAACTGGCACAAGACAGAGATGCCTTCTCTCACCACTCCTATTCAACATAGTGTTGGAAGTTCTGACTAGGGCAATCAGGAAAGAGAAAGAAAGAAAGGGTATTCAGTTAGGAAAAGAAGATGTCAAATTGTCCCTCTTTGCAGATGACATGATGGAGAAAACTCCATCATCTTAGCCCAAAATCTCCTTAAGTTGATAAGCAACTTCAGCAAAGTCTCAGGATACAAAATTAATGTGCAAAAATCACAAGCATTCTTATACACCAGTGACAGACAAACAGAGAGCCAAATCATGAATGAACTTCCATTCACAATTGCTTCAAAGAGAATAAAATACCTAGGAATCCAACTTACAAGGGACGTAAATAACCTCTTCAAGGAGAACTACAAATCACTGCTCAATGAAATAAAAAAGGATACAAACAAATGGAAGAACATACCATGCTCATGGACAGGAAGAATCAAGGTTGTGAAAATGGCCATACTGTCCAAGGTAATTTATAGATTCAATGCCATCCCCATCAAGCTACCAATGACTTTCTCCATAGAATTGGAAAAAAACTGTTTTAAAGTTCATATGGAACCAAGAAAGAGCCTGCATTGCCAAGAAAATCCTAAGTCAAAAGAACAATGCTGGAGGGATCATGATATCTGACTTCAAACTATACTACAAGGCTACAGTAACCAAAACAGCATAGTACTGGTACCAAAACA
>NW_012099010.1:223596-224699 GCF_000951045.1 Mandrillus leucophaeus
AAAAAAAAAAAATACAGCTGGCATATTCCAAGATATTTATGACATATGAATTATTTTAGTAAGTCTTAGATTAAAATTACTATTTTATGCATTTTATTTATATTACATATAAATTATGAGTAAAGCTAATGAAAATAAAACTTCCGTGAGATAGCAAGCTCTTTTAGCAATTCTCATTGTTTTTACCTTCTCTATATATATCAAATACCTATTTCACTAATTTTATAAGCTAAGTTTAAGAAAATGTAAACTAAAAAATTCCTCAAACCCCTCAGATCTGTTATAATATATACTACCATTTATAAAATTTCTAAAACAACTGCTAATATTTAGTACAGAAACATGTTCTTTTCAAGGAAAATTAAATTCTAAAAATGAGTGGCCAAACTTATTTCTCTCTCTTCTTTTTTAAGTGAATTGCCTATAAATAACAAAAGTGACACTCATACAAGTCCGTTGTGATGTCCATGTTGGTATTATACCTAAAATGAACTACTAATTTATTTTTATAAAATAATTCCTTTTATAGGTCATTAAAAAGTAGTTTGTTGAACATCAGAAATGTATAACGATCAGTAACCTTGTTACATCATCATGTAGCTCTGCCACGATTAACAAGCCTCATATGGGGATTGCTTCTTATTTGTACCTAATTATGCAGACATCAACTCATAAAAGCATCATATGATTTATGTTTTACCACTTTTGTGTGAGTAAGTTACCTTCCAATGAGTTGGTTGTAATGGTAACATAAAATCAATAACATGAACTCTTCAATTAATTAACTACTTAGGCAAATATTAAAATATCTTTAATTGTCTTCTTTTGTAAAAGGCAATAGCAAAACATTGAAGATGTTAAAAATGCAAATAAATTAACAGTAAATAATTTTCTGCTGCCCTTTATGTACATCCACTTAAGACCTGTCTTTCTAGAGGCAGTGTCTGTCATGACCAATTAATTGCAGATCTTAACAGGGACAGTCTGTACACTGACAAAATTATATGTATATCTATATTTACAGTTATATCTATAAAATATTATATATATTTATATATATATTTACAAATATATATCTTTAGAGACAAAGTGTAACACTGTCA
>NW_012099010.1:228819-230319 GCF_000951045.1 Mandrillus leucophaeus
ATATTTACAGTTATATCTATAAAATATTATATATATTTATATATATATTTACAAATATATATCTTTAGAGACAAAGTGTAACACTGTCACCTGGGCCAAGGGCAGTGGCACAATCACAGCTCACTGTAATCACAAACTTCTAGACTCAAGAGATCTTCCTGCCTCAACCTCCCAAGTAGCTGGAACTACAGGTATGTGTCATTATGTGCAGCTAATTTGTAAATATTTTGTAGAGATTGAGTCTTGACATGTTGTCCCAGCTAGTGTTGAACTCCTGGCCTCAAATAATCCTTCTGATCTGGACTCCCAATGTGTTGGTATTACAAGCATGAACCACCATGCCTGGCCTTATATATTTACAAATTGCAATACTCTATATGCTTGTTCTGTACTGTGTTTTCATTTAAGATTTTTCTAGATACATCTGTATTAGCACAAATAGAGATGCATTTTTCATTTTCCCAACTGAATGTGTTTTTTGTATGGACATTTAAACTATGATTTTCTTTTGCCTTAGATACCATAGGACCTCCCATATTTTAGAGAGACTTTCCAAGTTAAAAATAATTACTATCATATAGTATATATTTCCAGCATGTTGTTCATACTTAATATATTTTTTCTTTGAAAATGTATTTTTGAAAACAGTTTACTTGGTCTTAACTTTCTATCTTTTTATTCTTTACATGTCTCTCATTTGAAATGGGTGGGATCAAAATACCCTCATAATATTTCCAGAGTAAAAATGTAATTATTACTACAAATTCATCTTTTATTTATTTAATTTTTAAGCAATAAAAATGATAATAAATAATATTGGCAAAATAAATCTATGTCATATGATGTGAAGTGGTGAAGACTGATATAATAAGTTTTAAAAATATGCTAAGAGTAACAAAACAGATACGTTGAAATAAATGCACTTTCATATATATTAAATTTTCAGACATGGAAGAATAAGAAGAAATGTAGAATAGAAGGAATAAAGAAAGGAACAGGAAGTACAAACACAAGGAAGGAAGGAAGGAAGGGATAAGACTTACCAATTTTCAAACATAAAAACATAGCATGCTAAGCTATTCAATTTACATTATTTTATTTTACTTTAACCATTTCCTGAAAAGTAAAGACAATCACAAGTGCAAAACAAAGCCTTGAGCCAAGTCTTTTCCATTTCCTGCTTTTTTATAAATAAGGTTTTATTGAACCAGCTAGTCATTTATTTACTTACTATTTATGGCTATTTTTTCCTGCTGCATTGGCAACCCTGAACAACAACATTGGTAACAGAAGACATATGACCCACAAAGCTTAATACGGTAATTATCTAATCTGATACACACACACACACACACACACACACACACACACACGCCCCTAACATTTTGGGAGAATAGTTCAAGTGTTTATGATATAAAATATGTGTGTATTTTTTAATGATTAAACTGTGTAATAAAATATTTGAATATACTTATTAAATCAGAATATTTCTGAAAAAAA
>NW_012099010.1:231959-234800 GCF_000951045.1 Mandrillus leucophaeus
TTTGTTGAGTGGGGAAATACCTGAGATTCATCATTTGGCGGCGAGAAGATGGACACACACACGGAGTGGGTTAAGAAGCGAAAAAATTAATAGGCAGAAAATAAGAGAACGGCTCCCCCATGCAGAGGGAGGAGGGCTCGGAATGGAATCCCTACTCATGGCTGGAAGCAGTAGGTAATATAAGGAGGCTTGAGGAGAAGGTGTCTGATTTACATAAGGCCCAGGGGATTGGTTTGACTAGGTGTATAATTTACATACCCATGAAGAAACTGGCCATCCCACCTTAACTTTTTAATTAGGTAAATGGGGTTATTTACCTGGCTGGCTCCATGACACCTGCACAGGTGGCAACCAAGAGAAGGGCTGGGGAGTCACCATATTGGGTGTAACTGGCTTTTAGTATAGCTGCTGACATTCCCCTATGCAAGCTTCCAGCTTGTTTATCTATCCTTGCAGCTTGGCTTTTCAGGCTGCTTTCTGTTAGAAAAGAAATGGTTTGAGGGATGCTTTTCATCAAAAGAAAAGCTTTACCAAGGACTCCTGTACCCTCACTATCTGCCTAAATAAGTTCTTTTTAACTTCTTTATTAACAGGGCCATAAACTCAGAATCCCTAATTGTTGGAACGTGATGCTCTGTGGTTGCTGTTTTAAAATTCTTGATTGTATCTTCATTTCTGCTTTGTAAGTAACTGCAATAAGACAATGAAGAATATGCTCACTATCTCTCTTCTTCTTGGGATGGATTCTCATCTCCTGGCTTGCTATATCTGTTTGATTGCCCTCTTCTTGTCCCCAACAAGTGAATCAAACACTGCCGAACTGTGCCTGGGTAGATGACTGGATAGCAGAGGCAACAGTGGACCCATGTTTCACTGTTGCTTGAAAAACAGGAGAGGGAGGATGGAAGGGCAGAGAGCAGGCATTGTCAGCCTCACAATGAGGGTCCCACAATGCCTGGGGTATGACCGTTCTTGTTCCAGATTACAAAAGAAGGTGTTCTCAATTTAGAGTGGGAGGATGGGTGTAAAACCACAAATCTGAAAATTAAATGAAGCCTTAAGTAGAAAAAAAAATGGAGAAAACCCCTCCTTTTGTTAGCTTGAAGTTGTGATCCTAGTTAAAGCAAGAGATGATCCAGCAAGAAATCTAGCAGGTGTCAAAGTAAAAATTTTATCAAAGTTAAACAGGCAAGGCAGACCCTATTCAAAACCATTAGAATAAGAGAGTGTATTAATTTGATAGGGCTGCCATGCCAAAATATCACAGACTAGGTGGCTTAAAGGACAGACATTTATTTTCTCAGTCTGGAGGCTAGAAATCCAAGATAAAGGTGTTGGTTTGTTTTACTTTTTCTGACGCCTTTCTCCCTGGCTTGCAGGTGGCTGCATTCTTACTAAGTCTGCTGTTTTTCCTGCTCCCCAGGTGTCTCCTTTTCTGTCCAAATGTCCTCTCCTTGCAAGGACAATAGTGAGATTTTGTTGGGACTCATAAAAATAGCCTTATTTTAACCTAATTATTTTTGAAGACCTTATCTCCAAATACAGTCACATTCTTTGGTTCTGTGGGATCAGGGTTTTATCACATACATTTGAGGAGACCACAATTCAGCCCATAACCAAGAGAGAGGCCAAAATTCAATCTGAACTCAACTCTGCTGAACAAAGTGTTAGAGAGATTTTATGAGCTGGCGTGCAGAGATTGTAGGCCATCTGTGTTTGCTAATTAAATTTATAAGAAGAAAACTAAACTTCTCATATCTTTATGACATGTAGAAGATTTACAAATTGGAGCAAGGTGCCTACTCCAAATTAGGCTTCTATTTCTGCACAGAAATTGGGAGATAGGCCATTATCTTCCTTGGTGTTTACATTTTTAAAGGATAGCTCCCCAGGTCTTTGAGAAGACAATCCTGGGTTTTAACAGCTGGAAGAGGCTTTTTAAAATATTTACATCTCAAAGGAACGAAAAAGAATTTATAATGAAAAGTTTTCTGAAGCAAATACTCTGTGAGAAAAAGAGGTCAAAAGCCTGGAATCAGGAGGAAGCTGAAGTTTAGTAAAGCCGAAGGGAAAGTTAAGCCGCTTTTTGTGACAGGAAAATCCTCTAATCCTGGAAATTAGAGGCGGATATATGGTTAGATAATTCTCCACAGATTTTTTTCCAGGTGGGAAACTATGTCAAGTGTAGGTAACGCCAGCGAGAGCCCGGCAGAAAGTAAAAACCAGTGGAGAATTGAGAGTAAGAATTGAGTGTGCTTCCCAACCTATATGCTGATCCATGGGCAAAGGGAAAACCTTATGACTTGAGAAATTTGATACAAACTTAAACTAAAAAATCCTTTATTTAAGGAATTGTTCTGTGAAAATGAAGGCATAGATTTTCTCCAACATCACAGAAGTTAGTGCTGTGAATCTATTTCACATAAATACAGACTGCAGAGAGCGTCTGTATTTCCCATGGACATTTCAGTTGTCATCAGATCAGCTGGATCATAAGGGCCAAGTTGAAGAGTGGTTTTTTACCACATCCTGAACATGCTGCAGACTTTCTTTTGATCTGTCCCCTTTTGAAACTTGAAGCCTTGTTGGTGACTCTGTAGATTGGTCAGAGTAACACACTCAGATGTAGTATACATTTTCTCCAAAATCCGAAAAGACTGACCACAGGCACTATGCTAATTTGTTTTTTTCTGGCAGGTCATGTGAGCTATAGAAATTTGTTTTTCACCATGAACAGACTATGTTGACATGCTCCAGAGACATGAACCATCAGAAAATTCACTGAGACGACAGGTCTATAAATTTGTATGGATTTTAAAATCTCTTACTTTCAAGTTTTCA
>NW_012099010.1:236925-242274 GCF_000951045.1 Mandrillus leucophaeus
TCCTCAGCTCCTTTATTCTTCTCTTGCCTCTTCATATTTTCTTAGCAAACTAAATCTGCTTAAATTCATGCTTTTGTGCCTGTCTTCAATACTCCTAAACAGTGCTGAACTAAAAGAAGGAATTAAATTTCTATCACGTAACTTTAACTGTGTTCATCTACTATATCCTATATGCACTATCTTCTCTTTCATTACTACAGCAATTTTCATGCTTCTAATAAAGGCCAACCCCTCTAGGTGGGTACCCTCTCCTTCCACTTCCAGAAATTCTTCTCTTTCTCTTGCATCCCAATGTTCTCCTCTTGACATTCCCAATGGCATAAACACATATCTTTTTTATTTTGAGATAAAAGTATTCTTGCTTTTATAGTCACATATAGGTGTCTTTCCATTTTGTTCTTTTCCAGGATAGAAAAAATGCTTTATATGCATCACTGTCAACATTTTTATCTTATTCTATTCCAATAAAGTTTAGCTTCCTCTCAAAATTGTCCTGTCAAAATTACCAGTGTTTGTGTTTTGTTAATCTGGCAGTTATTTCTAATCCTGATTTTAATTAACCAAGCAGCAAGATTTGATCACTCATTTTTGCTTAAAAAACTTTTCTAATTTGTTTTTTAGGGTGCTGTACTTTTCCGCTTTTTCTCTGACCTAGTGACTTTATGTTCCAGCTCTTTATTTTTCTCTTCATCTCCCTTAAATCTTAATTTTGTACTCTATGTTGTTTTTTTTGTTTTGTTTTGTTCTTTGGATATGTTATTTTCCCTCTGAACATGCAATTCCTTGGTGATCTCAATCAATTATAAGCATGTAAATGCAATCTATATATTGAGGTCACAGGTATTTATATTTTCAATTGAGCCATCTTTCCTGAACTCCAAATATATATACCGAACTCCCTAATTCACATCTTCCCTCATTTTCCATACATCCAAAGACTTCTCTTGAGTTCTTATACATCTCAGTCTTAAAATGTCCAAAACAAATCTCTTCATTTCTACTTTTTATCCAAACTTGTTTTTTTCCATACCCTTCCCAATTCTCAATACTACTAACTTCTTTTTGTCTAGCTACTTTAACCAAAGACCTTAGAAATATTCTTGAACTCTCTGTTTCTCCCAGGTCCCCATCTGATCTACCAGAAAATCCTGTCACAAGTCTTTTCAAACTTTACTAAAGTATAACCACTAATACTACTTCTACTACAAGTATTTGGGACATGGTTTTTCACTTAAAAAAAATAAATGTTTTTAGAGATGATGTCTGATTGTGTTGCTCAGTCTGGAGTGCAGAGGATATTCATAGACACTATCATAGTTCACGGCATTCTAGAACTCCAGGCTTCAAGCCATCCTTCTACCTCTCAAATAGCCAGGACTACAGGTGCGCACCATAGCATCTGGTGGGCCATGGTCTTTCCAGGAATATGTAAAATTATAACTGATACTCTTAGCAACTGTGTTGAGCATAAATCAGAGAGAGTAATCCATGCTCTCTAAGTCAGTATTGAAGAATAGGATAGAGCAATGAAACCAGTGTAATCACACAGGGAAGGGAATTTGTTGAGTGGGGAAATACCTGAGATTCATCATTTGGCGGCGAGAAGATGGACACACACACGGAGTGGGTTAAGAAGCGAAAAAATTAATAGGCAGAAAATAAGAGAACGGCTCCCCCATGCAGAGGGAGGAGGGCTCGGAATGGAATCCCTACTCATGGCTGGAAGCAGTAGGTAATATAAGGAGGCTTGAGGAGAAGGTGTCTGATTTACATAAGGCCCAGGGGATTGGTTTGACTAGGTGTATAATTTACATACCCATGAAGAAACTGGCCATCCCACCTTAACTTTTTAATTAGGTAAATGGGGTTATTTACCTGGCTGGCTCCATGACACCTGCACAGGTGGCAACCAAGAGAAGGGCTGGGGAGTCACCATATTGGGTGTAACTGGCTTTTAGTATAGCTGCTGACATTCCCCTATGCAAGCTTCCAGCTTGTTTATCTATCCTTGCAGCTTGGCTTTTCAGGCTGCTTTCTGTTAGAAAAGAAATGGTTTGAGGGATGCTTTTCATCAAAAGAAAAGCTTTACCAAGGACTCCTGTACCCTCACTATCTGCCTAAATAAGTTCTTTTTAACTTCTTTATTAACAGGGCCATAAACTCAGAATCCCTAATTGTTGGAACGTGATGCTCTGTGGTTGCTGTTTTAAAATTCTTGATTGTATCTTCATTTCTGCTTTGTAAGTAACTGCAATAAGACAATGAAGAATATGCTTACTATCTCTCTTCTTCTTGGGATGGATTCTCATCTCCTGGCTTGCTATATCTGTTCGATTGCCCTCTTCTTGTCCCCAACAAGTGAATCAAACACTGCCGAACTGTGCCTGGGTAGATGACTGGATAGCAGAGGCAACAGTGGACCCATGTTTCACTGTTGCTTGAAAAACAGGAGAGGGAGGATGGAAGGGCAGAGAGCAGGCATTGTCAGCCTCACAATGAGGGTCCCACAATGCCTGGGGTATGACCGTTCTTGTTCCAGATTACAAAAGAAGGTGTTCTCAATTTAGAGTGGGAGGATGGGTGTAAAACCACAAATCTGAAAATTAAATGAAGCCTTAAGTAGAAAAAAAAATGGAGACAACCCCTCCTTTTGTTAGCTTGAAGTTGTGATCCTAGTTAAAGCAAGAGATGATCCAGCAAGAAATCTAGCAGGTGTCAAAGTAAAAATTTTATCAAAGTTAAACAGGCAAGGCAGACTCTATTCAAAACCATTAGAATAAGAGAGTGTATTAATTTGATAGGGCTGCCATGCCAAAATATCACAGACTAGGTGGCTTAAAGGACAGACATTTATTTTCTCAGTCTGGAGGCTAGAAATCCAAGATAAAGGTGTTGGTTTGTTTTACTTTTTCTGACACCTCTCTCCCTGGCTTGCAGGTGGCTGCTTTCTTAATATGTCTTCAGTTTTTCCTGCTCCCCAGGTGTCTCCTTTTCTATCCAAATGTCCTCTCCTTGCATGGACAAGATTTTGTTAGGACTCATAAAAATAGCCTTATTTTAACCTAATTATTTTTGAAGACCCTATCTCCAAATACAGTCACATTCTTTGGTTCTGTGGGATCAGAGTTTTATCACACACAGTTGAGGAGACCACAGTTCAGCCCATAACCAAGAGAGAGGCCAAAACTCAATCTGAACTCAACTCTGTTGAACAAAGTGTTAGAGAGATTTTATGAGCTGGCGTGCGGAGATTGTAGGCCATCTGTGTTTGCTGATTAAATTTATAAGAAGAAAAACTAAATTTCTCATATCTTTATGACATGCAGAAGATTTACAAATTGGAGCAAGGTGCCTACTCCAAATTAGGCTTCTATTTCTGCACAGAAATTGGGAGATAGGCCATTATCTTCCTTGGTGTTTACATTTTTAAAGGATAGCTCCCCAGGTCTTTGAGAAGACAATCCTGGGTTTTAACAGCTGGAAGAGGCTTTTTAAAATATTTACATCTCAAAGGAACAAAAAAGAATTTATAATGAAAAGTTCTCTGAAGCAAATACTCTGTGAGAAAAAGAGGTCAAAAGCCTGGAATCAGGAGGAAGCTGAAGTTTAGTAAAGCCGAAGGGAAAGTTAAGCCGCTTTTTGTGACAGGAAAATCCTCTAATCCTGGAAATTAGAGGCGGATATATGGTTAGATAATTCTCCACAGATTTTTTTCCAGGTGGGAAACTATGTCAAGTGTAGGTAACGCCAGCGAGAGCCCGGCAGAAAGTAAAAACCAGTGGAGAATTGAGAGTAAGAATTGAGTGTGCTTCCCAACCTATATGCTGATCCATGGGCAAAGGGAAAACCTTATGACTTGAGAAATTTGATACAAACTTAAACTAAAAAATCCTTTATTTAAAGAATTGTTCTGTGAAAATGAAGGCATAGATTTTCTCCAACATCACAGAAGTTAGTGCTGTGAATCTATTTCACATAAACACAGACTGCAGAGAGCGTCTGTATTTCCCATGGACATTTCAGTTGTCACCAGATCAGCTGGATCATAAGGGCCAAGTTGAAGAGTGGTTTTTTACCACATCCTGAATATGCTGCAGACTTTCTTTTGATCTGTCCCCTTTTGAAACTTGAAGCCTTGTTGGTGACACTGTAGATTGGTCAGAGTAACACACTCAGATGTAGTATACATTTTCTCCAAAATCCGAGAAGACTGACCACAGGCACTATGCTAATTTGTTTTTTTCTGGCAGGTCATGTGAGCTATAGAAATTTGTTTTTCACCATGAACAGACTATGTTGACATGCTCCAGAGACATGAACCATCAGAAAATTCACTGAGACGACAGGTCTATAAATTTGTATGGATTTTAAAATCTCTTACTTTCAAGTTTTCATTCAAAATGTGTGCCAATTCCTGATTATCATATACAGTCTGCCCAACGTTACTGTAGTAAATTTTGTGATGCCTTACGGAATTTCAAGACAAATTAATATTTCTTCAGATCATATTATGGCAAAGAGCAGGAAAATTAGCATTTTCCTGAAGTAATACTGTGAAGGTATACTAGTGACCAAAATGTCCATTAAAAATATCAAATGTTCTCTGCCGTCTCTTTGCAAGCAAAAACAAGAAATTCAGCTTACCTCATACTCTCTCCACAGATGCTTAAAGAACATTACCCCTGGCCGGGTGCAGTTGCTCATGCCTGTAATCGCAGCGCTTTGGGAGGCCAAGTTGGGCAGATCACAAGGTCAGGAGAACGAGACCATCCTGGCTAACACGGTGGGTGAAACCCCGCCTCTACTATACAAAAAATTAGCCGGGCGTGGTGGCGGGCGCCTGTAGTCAGTCCCAGCTGCTCGGGAGGCTAAGGCAGGAGACTGGCGTAAACCCGGGAGGCGGAGCTTGCAGTGTGCAGAGATCATCACGCCACTGCACTCCAGCCTGAGTGACAGAGAGATACTCCATCTCGAAAAAAGAGTAGCAACAACAAGAAAACCAAAAACAAACAAACAAATAAACAACAACAACAACAAAATTTCCTCTTCAACCTCTTAGTAACCACTTCATTTCATCATTTTATTTAACTCTTATCTACCCTAGTGTGATCTGCAATCTCCAGACAGTTTCTATGAATTCTCTGCATTAATTCCATCTTTTATCTTTAATTTCTACTCATCTCTTATTTTTCCCCTACTTGTTTATTTTAGTTTTTGCAATTTTAAAAAATATTTCTGTATTTCTTTGCATTTGTGCTTAAATTAGTCAATAGTCAGAGAGTGAATTACCAAAAAAAAAAAAAAAAAAATTTGTGCTTAAATTAGTCAATAGTCAGAGAGTGAATTACC
>NW_012099010.1:243142-250709 GCF_000951045.1 Mandrillus leucophaeus
TTGTTTTGTTTTGTTTTTCAGGGTGTGTGTGTGTGTGTGTGTGTGTGTGTGTGTGTGTGTGAGAAATGGAATCTCGCTCTGACGCCCTGACTGGAGTGCAGTGGCAATCTCGGCTCACTGTAAGCTCCGCCTCCCGGGTTCACGCCATTCTCCTGCCTCAGCCTCCTGAGTAGCTGGGACTACAGGCGCCCGCCACCACTTCCGGCTATGTTTTTGTATTTTTTAGTAGAGACGGGATTTCACCTTGTTAGCCAGGATGGTCTCGTTCTCCTGACTTTGTGATCCACCCACCTCAGCCTCTCAAAGTGCTGGGATTACAGGCATGAGCCACTGCACCTGGCCACATTCATCTTTTCAAAGCTGCTTTCCTCATAAGGTTGAAGTAGAGAGACATTCTTCCATGTTGGTTCGGGTAAACTGGAGGCACCTTCTGATTGGTTGCTATGAGTCTCCTGCTTTTGGAAAACTGGGAAATTTCTGAATTCAGTTTGATTTCATGGCACCTAGCATGAGTTACTCTATTCCAGTTTGGTCTATTCAGCTGGGTCTTAGTTTAGGAACCTCATTCAAAACAATAGCCCCCCAAAACTTCATGTAACAGGGCTATATTTCTAAAATGCGAAGACTGACTTACTCCTGTTTTGTAGACTTTACTAGCTTTAATTAAGGTAGAACTACAAAAATTGCACACAAAAAGGTTTATATTTCAAATACAAGATATGAGAGCTAATGAATCAACATGGGCAAAAATACAATATTAGGAAGTGTTACTTAAATGTTATTAACTTTTATTGACACTTTGTGACCTAAAGAAAATCACCCACTTTTATAAGATGAGTTAACATTGTAAATATTTACCATTGAAGAAAGAACGTGAATTTCTTCTTTTTAGGAAAGCAAAAACTATAAAGATATGAATGCATTTTACGAGGTATAAAAATGGGCATTGCTTTCAAATATGCAAGGAGATAATAAAAATAATGTACCTACAATATGTATAATGTCTCAGGTATGTCTTGTTAATTAATCTTATCAGATATCCAATGAGGTGTCATCAATTCCATTTACTTAGAAAGAGACTTCACGTTAGGCGAGTTAAGTGATTTATCCATACTTACATATGTTAAGTAGAAGCCTGAATCATGTTTTTACATATATATATGTACCACAATAAATCACAATAGAATTGTAAATGTCATCCTGAGAAACAAAAATATGTTAATATGCTAATGACTATAATTTGACAACAGTTGTCCACATTTATCTTGAATCATAACATAGTAATGATGGGGATCTTTTAAAAATAGAGAAGGGGTTGTCAATCCAGCAAAATTTGTAGAGTAGTCCATCTCCAAATAGCCCCCTAAAATGATTTCTCATGATCTGCTATTCCATTGTTAGTGTATTATTATTCACTCAGGAAGACCTTCTAGAAGGCATATTTTCCTTGTAGGGAATTCTGTGAAGTCTCTAACACTTAGTTATGGTATAATTTATAAGTCATTGTTTTTCATACTCATTAACCCTTTCCTTGTAATAAAATATACACTAAGACACTAATTTTTAGTCCTAGCATTTATCAAAATACCAAAACAGTAGCAGCAAATGGCTAACATTAAAATAGCAATACTTTATGGACCAAACGGGATACACTAGTTTCCCTATTTAGTGATAATCTCCTTTAACTGGTGCGGGATTTTTGCTCCTTATTTCCGCTAAAAACAGGTTCTTGTCACTTGACCAAGAAAGATTAGGCACGTGGACATATTGAAAGGTGAGGAGAGCAGAATTTATTAAAAGAAAGCTCTCAGTGAAAAAAGGAGGGAACCCAACAGGCTCCCACTTCACAGATTGAATACCAGGTCATCACAAAGGAGCTGAAGAAATCAGGCTCCTCCTCCCTTCACAAGGCACAAACTTCCCGTTAGCTCCACCCCAATCTCCCAGCTGCTGGCGTGAGCAGACAAGATCCTGGGCGGGTTCCCTTACCTGCATAAAAGCATCTGATGTAAACACTTGTGGGGTGGGTTGGAGATTCTCCCAGGACCACCCCTCCCTCCTTATATGCCTCCTGCATCTATCACAACAATCAGTTTATCTGGTTAACCTCCTATAACCTCTAACACATCTTCATTAAGGAAAACAAGGATGTCATAGGTTGGAGAACAAATAAACACAAAACGTTCAGCACCCCATGAGTCTTTTGGATACTTAGAGAAAATATTATTTGCAAAATTACTATAAAGTATTGCACCTAACCATCCCTCAAGAAGCTTGTTCTCAATTTATCTTCATAGCTCATAAACTGTGCCCTTTTTTGACAAAATGTCCTGAAGAATTGTGTAAGAACACTGCAAAGTTGTGTAATACTTGCTTAAGGTATACCTTAGAAGCTAGGCTCAAAAGAGAGTCCCTTACTAAAAAGAGACAGAGGCCAGATAAAGGGGTGAGAACAGAGCTGATATGGGGAGGCAGAAAGACGTTGTAGGGCATTTGACAGCTATAACCCAGGTATCAGTGACCATTCTAGATCATTAGTCATGGAAAAACCTCCCAAGATCCTGTGTAACACAACATTTTAGTACTTTGCAGAGCAAATTCTTTCACTGTACTCAAATCTAAAGAACAAATGTAAGGAATGTATAATAAGATTATTTAATCCTGAGGCACATAAAACTGGATATTAGCTGATAATCTAGAAACACATATGGTTCCAAACACTATAGATACCTTAGAGAAAGCAAATTTGGGCCAACTCCAGTAAAATCATAAACCCTAGCAAATGCATTTAAATGTGATTCCACCTAATTGAGGATCCTTGGAAAATGTAAAGATGAATGAGTATAATGAATAATCCAATTTTCCCATTCAAACCAACAGCCTCTTCTCTCATCTCTAATAAAATCGGAGGTGATTGGATGGAAGATGAGGACTAAGGAATCAAGGGGTAAGGTTAATAATAAACCCAAACCTATTAACTCATTTTAAATTTGAAGGTCAGAGTAGCTAATTTTGATATCATTGCCACTTTTTTTTTTCTGATTTTACAAATTCTCATGCTTCCTGTATATCTTCAACTTGCTTATTTACTTTTTAAAGACAATTTGAAATAAAATTTATTATCTTCACAATGTCAGTTGGACAGGAATTTTGGAATGACTAAGCTAGGTGATTTTGGTTCAGAGTCTCTCATAAAGTTCAGACAAAGTATCATCCAAGACTACAGTCAGCAGAACCTTGATTGGAGCAGGAGCCACTTCCAAGGTTACTTGTAGGCTGGGAAGTTGATACTGACTGTTAGCGGATATCTTCAGTTCCTCCCCTGTCTCCTGCCCTGATATGGTCCTTCTGCTGCTAAAATGGTAGCATACTCATGATATTACATAACTGACCTTCAACTGGTCCCCCAAATGAAAGACAATTCTACCCAACAAGAAACCAATTCAATAAGCTTATTTAGATTTTTCACATCTTCTGATAGTTTCATAGAAATATCACCAGTTTTCTTGGGCTTCAGTGTTGATCAAGAGATGATAAAACATTCCTATACATTTATAGGAATGTAAATTTGTTAATAGAAATTGTAAAAAAAAAAAAACAATTAAAAACCTTATAGACTTATTAAATCTATATAATAAATTTGAGATATATATTTTTCCCTCATTTTACAGTGGAAGTAAAGCCTTTAAAGCACCATCCATAATCACAGGAAGTGTACTAATCTGAAGTCCAACAAAAATATTAATATTTCAATATTTATGTTCCTTTTCACTTTCCAGTGGATAGAAATTGAAAAAACGGTGAGAACCCATATAGCCAAAAAACTGTTAGCAAAATATTTATTTTAAAACATGATTTCTGGCTGAGCATAGTGGCTCCTACCTGTAATTCTAGCATTTTGCGAGGCCGAGGTGAATAGGTTGCTTGAGGACAGGAGTTCAAGACCAGCCTGGACAACATAGTGAGTCCTTGTATAAATTAATAAATAAAAATTTAAAAAATCAGCTGGTCATGGGGGCACATGCCTGTAGTCCCAGCTTCTTGGGAGCCTGATGCAGGAGGATTCCTTGAGCCCAGGAATTAGAGGTTACAGTGAACTATGATCATGCCTCTTTACTCTAGCCTGTGAAAGAAGAAACCTTGCCTCTGAATACAAAAGAAAACAAATTTGCTTTTTCTAATTGAAGAAAACATTCCAAACTACAGCTTCCACTCTGCATTTTCAAAAACTACTAACATTTCTACTTGTATAATGCAAATGTAACAATGCTTATCATCTTAAGCACCAATGGATTTCAACACCTGATAAAATTTAGCTCAAGCTTATCTCTGAACAGTCTGCCAAAGGAGTTAAAAATATAGTCAAACAGTCAAATAGCAACAGAGATTAAGTGAAGATTGACTTGAAGAGTAGGATGGTAAATTGTACTGATTCTACTGAATTAATCATTTCTCATTGATTTTTAAAATCCTTAGTGGCCCATTACAACGATCTTTACCTCCAGCTGCTTAGATGAACATTTTTTTTTCCCCCCTCAAAGATGAAGATGTTTCCATGGAAATGGGCCAATTTATCATAGGAAAATTAGATTATATTTCAGTTTTTAAGAATTTTGTATAACTGATTAAATCTTTTCATTTGGGAGATGTGAAGATTATTACATTATCTCCACCTCATTTCCCATTCAGTGATGTTTATATGAGGGCAATCTTACATGTGCCCAAAATATAATGTGATCAGGTGACCTCCAATGCCAAAACAAATAAAAAACAAATGGCGTCTTCATTCAGCATTTGCATACCTCTATTAGAACCTGCATTTGTAGGCTTCCAGGCAATGTAAATATGTCAGAACACATGTAATACTTTAATTCATGTTAAAGAAAGTGCCTAGAATTATGAGAGGTAATAACAAAATTAGCAAAAACTACTAGCTATATTTTTCTTTTGGATTCCTCACTTAGGATTTTTTAAACTTGTATTTATCTGAATAAAAAATAATGCTACTTATATGAAATTGAGGAGTGTACCTTTTTAGATTAATAGAATTATAGTCTGGTTCATGGCTCAAACAGGCTCAGGAGTCATCAACTTATAAAATATCCTAAAAACAACAAATAAGGACTATGGTGACGAGCCTAACACTAACGACAAAACAATTAATGGCAGCATATTTTATGCCATAGACAGTTGAAAAACAATTTTTCTTTACAAATATGAAAGTTTTTGTTTTCATTTTTATGGTTGGCATAATAAGACTAATTATTATTTATACTTTAATGTGTAAATAATTGGATTAAAGCATGACAATTACAAATTGAATAATATTTGCAAAATACAGCTTTTAATTCTCTCTTGTCAAGAATCTATTTTCATTTGATATAATTAATGTCAGAGACTAGAAAAAATAAAGCATTCCGATAGTTTACTGACCACTGCTCTAAAATTCTGCTCTTTTTCAGAATTTTAAATAGAAACCAACTTATATCTGTTCCTTAATGGATTCAGTCATATACTCGTTTGTTCTTCACATATTCTGGGCCATGTAAGAATGTTTTAGTGATTATAACACATGGGTGCTCAGCATTTGGTAGCGTAAAACCTAGAGAAACCTATCACACAAAATTGTAAGTAACCTAGCAGTTTTTTATACTAGTGTAAAAACTTCAGCTAAAGTACCTTTGATTAAAAAATGAAAATATTTTAATGCTACTATCAACATAAGAAAAAATATTAACAAAATTTAGCCACAATAAAAAATACATAAATTTCCATTTTTTAACCATGACATTTTAAATAACATAATTCTGAAGACTACATTGTGATAAATATATCAGCTACTGCAGCAATGAATAAATAAATAAACAACAAATTCTTTACACAGAGGTCCCCATTATTAGCTTTACAACCTCCTTGACAAGAGGCTTGGTGTGATTATGAGGTAATGTAAAACATTTGCAGTTTTATGTAAATATTCTAAGTTTTTTTCTTAATATAGTCTTAATCTTTATTTGATAAGCACTTTACATAGTGCTTATTGTGTGTCATGTACACTTTTTTTTTATATGGTATTCCATGGTGTATATGTGCCACATTTTTTAAATCCTGTCTATCGCTGGTGGGCATTTGGGTTGATTCCATGTCTTTGCTATTGGGAATAGTGCTGCACTGAACACACACATTCATGTTTCTTTATAATGGAATAACTTATATTCATTTGAGTATATACCCAGTAATGGGATTGCTGGGTCGAATGGTATGTCTGTCTTTAGGTCTTTGAGGAATCGCCACTGTCTTCCACAATGGTTGAACTAATTAACACTCCCACCAGCAGTGTGTAAGTGACTCTTTTCTCCACAACTTCACCAGCACCTGTTATTTTTGCACTTTTTGATAATAGCCATTCTGACTGGTGTGAGATGGTATTTCACTGTAGTTTTGATTTCCATTTCTCTAAATATCAGTGATGAGCTGTTTTTCATATGCTTGTTGGCCACATGTATGTCTTCTTTTGAAGAGTATCTGTTCACTTCCTTTGCCCACTTTTTAAGGGGTTTTTGTTGTTGTTGTTGTTTTCTGGTAAATTTAAGTTCATTATAAAAGCTTAATATTTCACCTTAGTCAGATGCATAGTTTGCCAAACTTTTCTCTCGTTCTGTAGGTTGTCTGTTTACTCTGTTGATAGTTTATTTTGCTGTGCAGAAGCTCTTTAGTTCAATTAGATCCTATTTGTCAATTTTTGCTTTTGTTAAAATTGCTTTTGACATCTTTGTCATGAAATCTTTGCCAGTGCTTTTATGTCCTAAATGGGATTGCCCAAGTTGTCTTCCAGGCTTTCTATAGTCTTAAGTTTTACATTTAAGTGTTTAATCCATCTTGAGTTAACTTTTGTATATGATGTAAGGAAGGGGTCCAGTTTCAGTTTTCTGTATGTGGCTAGCCAGTTATCCCAGCACCATTTATTGAATAGGCAATTCTTTCCCCACTGCTTGTTTTTGCCAGGTTTTTTGAAGATCAGTTATTTGTAGGTGTGTAGTCTTATTTCTGGGTTCTCTATTCTGTTCCATTGGTGTATGTGTCTGTTTTTGTACCAGTACCATGTTGTTTTGGTTACCATAGCCCTGTAGTGTAGTTTGAAGCCAGATAGCATGATGCATCCAAATTTGTGTTTTGCTTAGGATTGCACTGACTGTTTAAACTCTTTTTGTGTTCCATATGAGTTTAATTTTTTTCTAGTTCTGTGAAGAATGTCAATGGTAGTTTAATGGGAGTAGCATTGAATCTATAAATTGCTTTGCATATTGTGGCAATTTTAATGATATTGATTATTCCTACCAATGAGCATAAAATATTTTTCCATTTGTTTGTGTCAGCTCTGATTTCTTTGAGTGGTGGTTTGATCTCCTTGTGAAGATCTTTCAATTCTCTTGTTAGCTGTATTCCTAGGTGTTCTATTTATTCATTTATTTATTTTTATGGTAATTTGCATGAGAGTTCATTTGTGATTTGGCTCACAGGTTGAATATTGTTGGTGTATAGAAATGTTACTGATTTTTGCACATTGATT
>NW_012099010.1:251299-252371 GCF_000951045.1 Mandrillus leucophaeus
GAATTCTTCCAGCTTTCACCCATTCATTACGATGTTGGCTGTTGGTTTGTCATAGATGGCTGTTATTATTTGGAGGTATGTTCCTTCAATACCTAGTTTACTGAGAGATTTTAACATAAGCTGATGTTGAGTTTTATTGAAATATTTTGTCTAAATATATTGAGATAATTATGAGGTTTTAGTCTTTATTTCTGTTTATGTGAATAACCACATTTATGAATTTGCATATGTTGAACTGACACTTCATCCCAGGGATAAAACCTACTGGATTGTGAAGGATTACCTTTTTAATGTGCTGCTGCATTTCATTTGCCAGTATTTTATTGAGAATTTCGACATTGATATTCATCAAGAATATTGGCCTAAAGTTTACGTTTTTGTTGTTGTTCTATCAGCCAGGTTTTGGTATCAGGATAATGCTGATACCAGTTTGTTAGTAGGCCATTTATTACTGACTCAATTTCAAAAGTAATCAGGAAGAGAAAGAGAGAGGGTATGGTAATCCACATGTTGCAAGAGAAAAGGAGCAGGTAGGAGAATAATCAGTTATCTTTTTGTCTTGTTCTCAGTAAATTGTCATTTTACATAAGCTCATGTGAACATGGCGTAGCTGTCTATGCAGATATTTTACCTTTCATCTGTAGCTCTCTGCTTCAGAACAGAAGGGAAGGTAGTTTCTAGCATGACTCAGCTTTCAGCTTATTATTATTATTTTTCTTTGGCATAGTGAATTGAGTTCTCAAGTTTTTATTTCCCTGTCACATATCTTTTGGGGTATTTTTCAAAATTGCAATTTTCAAACATGCACCCTGAAGATTTTGATAGGAAAAAAGTCCCTCCTTCTTGAATTTTTGAAATAGTTTCATAAGGAATGGTACCAGCTCTTCTTTGTTCATCTGGTAGAACTCAGCTATGAATCCATCTGGTCCTGTGCTTTTTTTAGTTAGTAGGCTATTTATTACTGACTCAATTTCAGAACTCATTATTGGTCTATTTAGAGATTCAATTCCTTGCTGGTTCAATCATAGAAAGTGTATGTGTCTAGGAATTTATTTATTTCTTCTATATTTTC
>NW_012099010.1:257312-297476 GCF_000951045.1 Mandrillus leucophaeus
TGTTGTTGTTGTTTTTCCTGTCTCCACCTTCTTCAGTTCAGCTCTAATTTTAGTCATTTCCTGTCTTCTACTAGCTTTGGAATCTGTTTGCCCCTAGTTCTCTAGTTCTTTTGGTTGTGATGTTAATGTGTTGACTTAAGATATTTCTGACTTTTTGTTGTGGGCATTTAGTGCTATAACTTTTCATGTAAACATTGCCTTAGTTGGGTCCCAGAGCTTCTGTTATGTTTTTTCTTTGTTCTAATTAGTCTCAAAGAACTTCCAAATACCTGTCTTAATATCATTATTTACCCAAAAGTCATTTAGAAGTCATTCAATTTCCATGTTTTTGGATAGTTTTGAGTGAATTTCTTAGTCTTGATTGTTAATTTGATTGTGCTGTGGTTTGAGAGGTTCTTTGTTATGATTTCAGTTTTTTTTCATTTTCTAAGGAGTGTTTTATTTCCAATTATGTAATTAATTTTAGAGTAAGTGCCATGTGACAATGAGAAGAGTGTATATGCAATTGTTTTTGAGTGGAGAGTTCTTTAGTTATCTATCAAGTCCATTTGATCAAGTGTTGAGTTCAGTTCTTGAATATTTTTGCTAATTTTCTGTTTCAATGACCTGTCTAATATTGTCAATGAGGTATGAAAATCTCTGACTACTATTATGTGGAAGTCTAAGTCTCTTCGAAGGTCTCTAACAACTTGCTTTATAAATCTCGGTCCTACTATGTTGGGTACATATATATTTAAGATAGTTCTTCTTGTTGAATTGAACCTTTTACCATTATGTATCACTCCTTTTTGTCTTTTTTGATCTTTGATGGTTTAAAGTCATTTTTGTCAGAAACTAATATTACAATCTCATCTTTTTTATGTTTTCTATTGTCTTAGCAAATTTTCCTCTATCCCTTTATTTTGAGCCTACCTGTTCATTGCATGTGAGTTGGATCTCTTAAAGACAGCATCGCAAGGTCTTGGTTCTTTATCCAGCTTGTCACTCTGTGTATTTTAGCTGGGGCTTTTAGCACTTTTACATTTAAGGTCAGTATTTATATGTGTGGATTTGATTCTGTCATCATGATGTTAGCTGATAATTTTGCAAACTTAGTTTATTTGGTTGCTTTATAATGTCACTGGTCTATACATACTTCAGTGTGTTTTTGTAGTAGTTGGTAATAGTCTTTCCTTACCACATTTAGTCCTTGTTTCAGGAGCTCTTTTATGGCACGTCTGGTGGTAAGAAATTCCCCAGCATTTGCTTGTCTGAAAAAGAACTTATTTCTTCTTAGCTTATAAAGTTTGATTTGGCTAGATTTGAAATTTTGGGTTAGAATTATTTTCTTTATAAAATGTTGAATATTGGCCACTAATCTCTTCTTGCGTGTAGGGTTTCAGCTGAGAGATTCGCTGTTAGTCTGATGTACTTCCCTTTGTAAGTGGCCTGGCCTTTCCCTCTAGTTGCCATTAACATTTTTTCTTTCATTTTGACTTTGAAGAATCTTATAATTATGTGCCTTGGGGATGTTTTTCTCATGGTGTATCTTACTGGAGTTTTTTACATTTCCTGAATTTGAATGTTTGCCTTTGTAACTAGGTTCGGGAAGTTCTCATGAATGATATCCTAAAATATGTTGTCCAAATTGATTCCAATGTCCTCATATCATTCAGGAAAACAGTCAGTCATAGATTTGGTCTCATTACATAATCCCATATTTTGTGGAGGTTTTGTTAATTCCTTTTCTTTTTTTTCTGTTTTTGTCTCATTATTTCAGAAATCTAGTCTTCAAACTCAGTTATTCTTTTCTCCACTTGATCTCTTCTACTATTAATACTTGTGTTCACATTAGGAAATTATGTAGTGTGTTTTTGTGCTATATCAGGTTGATTACAGTCTTTCATCTATTGACTGTTTTGTCTGACAACTCCTGCAATGTTTTATTAGGAGTTTCAGCTTTCTTGCATTGGTTTATAGTGTACTCCTTTAGCTCAGTGTACTTCATTTCTATCCAAATTCTGAATTCCAATTCTGTCATTTTAACTTCCTCAGTCTCTGCCCGATTCCAAACCCTTGCAGTCATTTGGAGGAAAGAGGGCACTCTGTTTTTTTGAGTTTTCAGCATTCTTGTGCTAATTCTTTTTCATCTTGGCAGGCTTATTTACCTTCAGTATTTGAAGTTGCTGGCTTTTGTGTATTTTTCTTCCTTTAACAGTCTGTGCACTTTTCTGTAGACTTGCTGTGGTATGCTGGGTTTCCACTTCAATGCCTAGTCACCTCAAATTTTCCTGTACCTGCAGGTATCACCAGTTAAGCCTGTGAAGCAGCAAAGATGGCAATCTGCACCATCTTCAAGAGGTCTGTGACAGGGAGGTACGGACATATTGCTGGCTCAAATGCACCTGTAGGAGGTGGCTGGAGACCCTGGTTGGGAGATCTTGCCCAATCAGGAGGAACGGGATCAGAGACCTGCTTTAAAAAGTCCTTTGACCATGTTTTCATAGACAAGCTGTGCTATGCTGGGGGACCACTTCAGCTCATGGTCACCTCAGACACTATGAAGCCTGAAAGTTGGAACAGCTAAATCGCCCAAACAGCAAGTATGACAGCATCTACAGAAATCATTTTATTTGAGTTATGTAGCAAGAACCCAACTTAAGCAAATATAAAACTTATGACTAACTCATTATTTGGATATTAATGTCTATGCTAAACCGATTTGTTCATGGGCTAGTCAGCTATTCATATGACCTTTACAATTTTCTGAATTCTATTTTTTGGTTAAAAAAAGAAAACAAACTGATACTTATCGCTTTCCAATAAACATTTGATTTAAGTTGTTATGCCTTCAATATCTCATGTAAAATGCTAGTTTCATTACAACTGTATGTAAATATGTATAAAATAGAAAGTATCTGAGATAAATCTCAATCAGTTTTGAAGTTTATTTTGCCAAGGTTAAGGACATGCCCAGAAGAAATAAACATGAAATCACAGAAACAGGCTATGGTCTGTACGTTTTTCCAAAGATGATTTTGAGGACTTCAACATTTAATGAGGAAAAGTAATCTGGAGGGGAAAGAGAGAGGGTATAGTAATCCACGTGTTGTAAAAGAAAAGGAGCAGGTAGGAGAATAATCAATTATATTTTTGTCTTGTTCTCAGTAAATTGGCATTTTACATAAGATCATGTGAACATGGCATAGCTGCCTGTGGAGATATTTTACCTTTCAACTGTAGCTGTCTGCTTCAGAACAGAAGGAAAGGTAGTTTCTTGCATGACTCAGTTTCCAGTTTATTATTATTATTTTTCTATGGCATAGTGAATTGAGTTCTCAAGTTTTTATTTCCCTGTCAGGTATCTTTTGGGGTATTTTTCAAAATTGCAGTTTTAAAACATGCACCCTGAAGATTCTGGTAGCAAAAGATGTCATGTGAGACAAAATCTGTACTTTTTAAAAATCTCTAGGCGATTCTCTTCACAGTCCAATTAGGGAAAAACTGATTAAGGACTTTATACCAAACCAGACTTGCAAAAGAGAGATGCAAAAGCATTTGAAGACTCTATAATAACAAAATTTAAAAAATATATATTTATTTCAAGTATCCAATACTGACTACAGAATATAATAGATTTATTTCTAGAACGCATGAGTATACTTTTAGAAATCTTATAGAACACTTTTATATTTTGGTGTCCAGGCCGTGTCATTTGGTCACAATTAGCTGGTATAAAAATATATATAGACTTATAGATTATTTTTAAAAATTCCAATAAGTGGGTGGGCAGAGGGTAGTAAGTTATTCATTCATAATGTCTCTACTAATGCCCACTCATGATGGCTAAAGATACATAGAATTTAAACTTACACACACACACGAACACACACACACACATATAAGACACACACACACACACACACACACACAAAGACACACCACCCTTCTCCCACAGTATCCTCTGCTGAATATTCTCTGTATCTTCATTGGTACTTTGATTATAAGCCAATTTTCCTGCACTTTCCAGAATATCTTTAGGATTTCGTTTTCCTGAATTATCCATAAATCTACTAAACATACCCGTATTGGCTTTTTTTTTTTTTTATTTTACATAACTCTAACATCTTATTTTACCCCAGAGTTCCCTACAGATATTCCTATAAATTTACTTTACCAGAATTATTTTGTCTTCTTTTCCCTTGAAATATCTCGACAACTCCATCAATAGATTCTCTGAGCACACAACTCTCTTTAATCACTACCAGTTACTTCACCCAACATCTCAGTCTTACTAAAGAAAAATAAATTACGCTGGAAAACATTAATAGTTGCTACCACACTATTACTTACATGTCTGCCACACAAGTAAATAAAAAAGTGTTATAAATATTCTGAAACCAAATATGGTTGAATTTTGGGGTGGACTTTGGTTTTACACAGTGACTAATAAAAATGATGTTTCTGTTTCTCTGAAGTGAGTATATTTTTCAATTATCTACCTCAATGTCATTTACTTAACCAACATTCGAATTTTCAATTTAGGAAAGAATAGAGAGATTCTTCAAGAATAGACCTGCCTATCAAAGAGGAAGTTATAAAGGGCGCCACCCAAATCTACTTACTTTACAAAAATAGCTTAATTGTAATTAACATAACCTCAAAACAAATATTCAATTGAAAGAATTTTAAAAAACAAACTAAATAAAAAAACATTGTTGTACTTCTTAAAAGAAATATCTCAGGCCACAGTTCTTTATTTATAAGAGAAATAAACTGAAAAATCCAAACATTTTATTTCATTTTACAATACTCATGCAGTTGCTTGTTATTTTTATTGACACAGATGACATTCTAAATTATAAATGATCATTGACTTAAACTACACTTAATGTCATGAAAATTCTACTTATCTAGTTAAAATATAATTCCTGATGTAAGGGTATTCTGAACTAAGTTTTGAAAACTTCAATAAATGAGAAATAATCTCTAGATAATCTTGTAAAATTATCAAATTTCTTTCCTTAGCTCACTAGAAAAACATACATTTCAGGGACTTGGTAAATTAAATTAAAAATAACTTTTTCTGGGACTGTTTCTTTAAGTTTCACTGGTCAACAATGTTGCTATTCTTTTTATTTTATTTTACTTTATTTTATTTTATTTTATTTTATTTTATTTTATTTTATTTTATTTTATTTGGCAGAGTCGTGCTCTATCACCCAGGCTGGAGTGCAGTGGCTCCATCTTAGCTCACTGCAATGTCCGTCTCCCAGGTTCAAGCTATTCTCGTGCCTCAGTCTCCTGAGTAGCTGGGACTACTGGCACGTGCCACCATGCCATGCTATTTTTGCATTTCTTAAAGTAGAGACGGGATTTCATGATGTTGGCCAGGCTGGTCTCAAACTCCTGACCTCACGTAATCCACCCTCCTCGGCCTCCCAGAGTGCTGGGATTACAGGCGTGAGACACTGTGCGTGAAGGGCCTAACAGTGTTCCCATTCTCAACTCATAGATCTGGTTTATAAAAGTCAGTCAGGTACTTTTCTAGACCATATAAATGTCAGTCACAATATTTATCAAAATAATCGCTCACTTTAAATTTAGCTGTGGGTACAGACTATGAACCACTTGCGCTTAGTTTGACAGAACAGATGTGAGGATCAATGTTTATCTTCATAATTATGTCATAAAGTTCTTACATCTCAAAGACTGTGTGCTTACATTCACAAAATTCTAAAACTCGACATGTATAATTCGACAGATTTTCTTTTCCAACTGATGTGATGTAACAAGAGGAGCAACAAAAGAAGAATCCCAAGATAATCACGTAATTATGTTAGGAGAGATTCTCAGTTTGATCTAATCCTGTCTAAATAGGCTGAAGGAAATTAGTCACTCAGAATTATATAAAAGGCTCTACTGAGGTATGTAAAACAATCTGTGCAGATTTTTTCAACCTCTTCTTGTGCCATCCAAGATATATGAATAGAGTTAAACTAGAATGTCACTGTGAACTATTTCTTCAACTTTATCTTCTTAGGAAGTTTTGTAGTTGTTTAGGACTGGGGAGAGAACTTAAAGAAATAACAGGAACTTGAGAAGAAATCACATATACAAAGGCACCTCACTTAAAATTGCTGAGCAATTTAAGCATAAATATAGGGCATAGATATAGACAGACCAATAAATTGATCAAATCAATTGTATATATATATTTATACATACATATATACATATACATAAGTAGATTTACAACATCTTTCACATTATATGCAGATATTAACTATCAAATCTTTATTATGTAGAAAGAGTGACCACAAAAGATGCACCGATTTAATGTCTAATTCAATAAATACTTACCAGTTTCCATGCATGTGTCAGGTCTTCAGCTAGATTAAAAAAAATACAATGTTGAATCAAATAATCAAAATTCATTATCTTATGAAGAATTGCATTCTCAAGACAAAAGACTTAGATAAATGAAACAGCACAAGTGTGTGCCTGTGCAGACATGCATTAATTGGTGAAATAAAAATATTAAATATATAATATGCTAGGCATACTAGAGTGTGAACTAAATAATCGTGTTAAGTGTATGTAATGTATATTCTGTGTGTACATGTGTTTGAACATATGTCTGTATGCATGTACATATATTTAATATATATGTACAGTACGTGGTATTTTCTACCCATGTCATGGTTTATATCAGATAGTGACAATTCCAGTGAAGAAAAAGCCAGAAGGCCAGATGTGGTGGCTCACACCTGTAATTTCAGCTCTTTGGGAGGCCAAGGTAGGTGAATCGCCTGATGTTAGGAGTTCGAGACCAGCTTTATCAACATTGTGAAACCCCATTTCTACTAAACATGCAAAAATTAGCTGGACATGGTGGCAGGCGCCTGTAGTCCCAGCTACTTGGGAGGCTGAGATAGGATAATTTCTTGAACCCGGATACTGAGGAATAAGTTACTGTGGGTTGAGGGTTTACTATTTTATTTAGAATAGACAGATAAATCTTGGTATGACATAATCTGATCCCAAAATTGGGTAGATGTTTCATGTCCAGTAGGGCAGTGTGGACAGTTAAGTGCTTTGTCTTTTGCCTTGAATGATAAAGAAAACTATTGTAGAGTTTTGAGAAGAAAAAGGCAATTTATCTTATGTGTAATATTAAAAGTCCTCTGCTGCAGTGAAGAGAAAAGATTGTAGAGGTAAATGAGCAAACGGAGAAAGCAGTTGGGGACCACTGTAGTAAATGGGCTAGCCCGGGGATGCCAGTGGCTTGGGGAAGGTGGCAGCCTTATGAATTTTTCATAACTTTATAAAAGTCTCAATTCTTCATGGCACAGTCCTGTGGTATAAGCTCTCATTTCACATCATGCATGTTTCCTCAATTCCCCATTTTAAATCCATATACTAAGATATTTCTGTTTCTCTTAAATATATGATATTGAAGTACATTATCTTTATGAACTACTTTATATATCAATATATATTTAGACTATATTTTTAATTATACTGTTTCTAAGTGTTCAATTCTTGTATAATAATTGTAGAATATTTAGAGATGAGAGAAAATGAAGATCATCTTTAATTCTACCATCTGAGCCTTTGCATTCTTTTGTTTTGAATACATACATGCGTATATGTGTATGATTATGGTCACTATAAAAATAGATTGTTGTCTGATTTTTGCACACACAGGAAAATTTATATATGCTTAAATATGCCTAAATACTCATTATGTTTTAAAACATAATTTTATTATTTAGTAAATAATAAAATACATACATAAATAACAAAATTATTATTAATTATTTTAGTCACCAATTATTTACTGAGTACTTAATATAGGCAGGGCCTATTCTTTGCACTTAAAATACATCAGTTAACACAGCTAGGAAGAAGAAAGTGCCGGCACACGTAAAACTTATGTTCTCATGGCAGGAAGTAACCAATAAATGATAATAAATAATAATCAATTAATAATTGTAACATTATGATAGAAGGTGATGATTTTCATGCGAATATATAGAACTACATAAAAAAGATTTAAAAAGAGATTGAAATAAGCCCCTAAGTTGACCTCATTAAGAAGAGATTGCAGTTAAATTTTTTTCATTATTATAAAGAGTATGTATCTTTGTTCATAATTTTTGTCTAAACCTATGAAATTGTTCTTGGATACATTCCTAGAAAGGGAATTAATGGGTTTAAGAGAATATTTTTGAGCATTGTCATCCTACTGTATTTTAAAGCAATTTATGCACATACCAGCAGAGTTCAAGTTATTATTTCAATGTTCCATGCTACTGATATTTAACAAAATCAAACAATAAATTTTCCAATTTCTTTTTGATTTTTCATTATTGTTATCTTCATTCGTATTTCTTGAATTGTTTGATGCACCACCCCTCTTTAAAGATGTTAAAGAATTTACCGTTTCAATTTATTATTTGTGTAAAAGGCTATTGATATTCTTTGTTTGGCTTGTCTATTTTATTTTTCTACTTTTTGTGTTCATCTTTAGGCATTTTTAAAATAATGATATTCTAGGTTTGATACGCATGATAAAATATTTTTTCTCATTTTTACATTCCTTTTTAAGATAAATTTTGGGAAACTGATCACACATATTTTTATATTTTATCAAGTCTCTAAATTCTTCTCATTGAATTTATTATATTGCTTGCATAGGAATCTGTTTATAGACTAAAGTCAAACAATTGTATGTATTTTCACCTAGAATTTATTGTTTCTCTTCCTCTTGCTTTATCTCCTTTTTTATTACTATTCAACTCTTTAATATACTTTCTATTAATTTTAGGCAATATGTTAGGCACTGATCTAACATTATTTTTCCCCAGATAGGAGTTCAAATGTCCCATAAACATATTATCTCCAGTGATTTATTATCATTTTATCGTGATGAACCGTCTTGTGAAACAATTGTTTCTCTACTATATATCCCGTTTCATTAATAGATGGAATCATTCTTGAACATTCTAGAATATTAAGACAAGCAAATAATACATTATTAAAATGTTGCATGTGTATAATATGTTTTGATATGACACTAAATAATCCAAATCCTCAAAGTTAAAGAATTTTATACTTCTTTTCTGAAATGTTATACAGTGTAGTATGATCAGATTTTTAATTTTATCTAATATTTTAGGTAGGTAGGGGTATGTGATTGCCAATTTAATTTGAATTTTTTTTTTACTTCTAAACCATTTTTCTTGTATATTTATGTTCTTATTTATCATTCATGTATCTTTGTCCAAGTGTTCAAACATTTGTTTTATTGTTGAATTTTCTTCTTCATTGAGTTTTAAGTATAACTTAGATGTTCTGGACACAATTTCTTTACCCATTTATATTTGAAAACATCATCTCACAGTTTCGCTTCATTCTTCAATGCATTGAGCCTCTTTTGAAAATGAATTTTTTAAAACTATTTATACATTGAATTTATCTTCATTCTAAATTATAACTCATGCCCTTTGAGCATTTTTTAAATCTTTCCTGATTCAATGTCACAACATTTGTTTGTCCGTTTTTTTCCTGTGGTCTTTTTCAACTTTTGAAGTTGACCACTTATATTTAGGTTTATGATTTAAGCTTTAAGACATAAAACTTTTTCCATTTTTGATGTGGATTCCAATTGCTTCAATATTATTTGTAGAAAACTATCATTTTCTCATTAATTTCCTTGGGATCTTTGGAAAAAACTAATTGACTGTATATGTGTTTATTAATTTTTGTACTTTCTATTTTGTCCCACACTTCTGTATATCTGTCCTCCAATACCACAGTCTTTATAACTATACTTTATAGTGAGCCTTGAAGCAAGAAAAGTAAGTCCTCTATGTACTTCTCCTTAGTAAATAAAAAATAAAATAAAATAAAAAGCTATTCTACTTCCTTTATATTTCCAAAATCAGTTTAGAATATCCCTGCCAAGTATAATTGGGGTAATTTACAATCTCCTCAACAGCCTGAAATGGTTTGATTTTCTTCACATTCTCATCAACACATTGTATCTTTCATTATTTTAAATAGTAGCCATTCTATCTCATTGTGGTTTTAATTTGTATTTCACCAATATTTAGTGATGTTGATTATTTTTTCATGTATCTGTTGGCCATTTGCATTTAGGTGTAACTTCTTTTGAGAAACATCTATTTAAGTGCATTGACTACTTTTAGTTGGGTCATTTGTTCTCTTGCTCTTGATTTTTTCCACAGAAAACTATAAGAAGGTTCCTTAAAAACCTAAAAATAGAATTACTATATGATCTAGCAGCTCTACTTTGGGGTCTATATCCAAAGGATTTGATAAACATAAATATGTTTAAGAGGTATCTGCACTTCTATATTCATTGCAGGATTGTTTACAATAGCCAAGTTATGGAATCAAACCAAGTGTCCATAAACAGATGAATGGATAAACAAAATGTGATATACACACACACTCTTTATATGTAGTGTATATATACACGCACATGCACACAAACACACACACACACATAGGAATACCATTAAATCCTTAAAAAGAGGGAAATCCTATCATTTGTGACAACATTAATGAACCTGAGGACATTATGCTAAGTGAAATAAGCCAGGCACAGAAAGACAAAAATACCTGTTTTCACTTATATGAAGAATCTTAAACAATTGAACCCATAAAAGCAATGACTAGAATGATTATGACCAGAGGCTGGGGACTGGGGAGAATTGGGAGATATCAAAGGGTACAGTGTTTTAGTTAGATGGGAGAAATAAATGATAAGTATTTGAAGTGATGATATATCAATTAGCTTAATTCAATTCATTTCATATTATACAGCTATAAGTTTTAAAATTTAAAAAATATGTAGCATAGTGAGATATCATTGGAATTTAATAAAGCTAGCTACTAATATTTTTAATAAGGCTTTAGTTAAATCTGTATAAATCTCTGGATAATTGAAATCTTAACACTATTGAATCTTTAGCTTCCTTAACATATCTCTCCATTTATATAGGCCTTCTTTAGCTGTCAATAAGGTTTCAGAGAATAGCTCAACAATCTGTATTTGGTAAATTTAGCCATACATACTACATGTTTTGGATGTTATTGTAAATGATACAATTTCCAAATGCTTATTGCTAGTATAAACAAATATCATTGATTTTCTTTAATAATCTTGTGTCCTGTAACTTTATTAAATTTATTTATTTGTTCCAGTAGCCATTTTGTATATTCTTCAAGATTGCCTGTACACTCAGTTGTGTTATCAGTTGTCTGTTAAAAGAGCATTATTTCATCTCTCCTTATCTGCGTGCTTTTTGTATTTTTTTCCCAGCTTTATTGCACTGGCTGGAGGCTCTAGTGAAATGTTAAAATAGAGGTGGTGAGAATAAACGTTTTTGCCTTTTCCAGGCATTACAGGAAACATATTCAATTTTTCACCATTAAGTTTAATGATAATTGCAGGTTGTTTGCAAATCCCTGTATTGGTTTGCTAAGGTTGCTGCCCAAAAGTATCACAGAAATTTATTTTCTCACAGTTCTGGAGGCTAAGTAGCTGAACTCTAGATGTCACCACATTTGGGTATAGTTGTGAGGGAAGGATCAGTTCCAGGCTTCTGTCTTTGGTTTCCAGGTGGCTTTAATCTCTTTGTGTCTTCACAAGGTTTTCCCTCTCTACGTGTCTGTGTTTCAATTTTCTCTTCTCATAAGGACATGAATCATATTGGAATATGGCCTACCTGAATGAACTCATTATAACTTAATTATGTCTGTAAAGACCTGATCTCCAAATATGATTATATTCGGGGGTGCTGAGGATTTGGATTTCAACGTATGAAATTCAGGAGAGGGAAGCAATTTAGCCCATAATGACACCTTTATTAAGTTAATACGTTTATAAGACTATGTTTGTGAATAAGTGTTGCATTTTGTCAAATGCTTTTTCTCTCTGTATCTATTGAAATGATTCTCTGGATTTTCTTTAGTAGCCTATCTGTATGCTGAATTATATTAAATGATTCTCTAATATTTAAACAAAGCTCACATTGTGATTTACTATCTGTATTTAATATTGCTGGATATGACTAGCTAGGATTTTGTTGAATATTTTGGTGTCTATTTCCTTAGGGATATTACTCTTTAGGTTTCTTTCTTTGTGTATATTTTTTTCTGGTTTGGTAACAGAGTAATGCCAACCCTGTAAAATGAGCTTCAAAGTGTTTCTTCTGAACTTGTATAGAATTGATATTATTTCTTTCTTACTTATGTAGTAGATTTTTAGCAGTGATAGATTTTGGCAGTAGTAAATTTTTATCTTGCCTTGGAAATTTTTAGACAAATATTTTAACTATAAGTAAATTTTATTAATCCATAAATAACCCTTCTGTTTATCTATATGTTTCTTAAGTTAGCTATGGTAGTTTTACTGTGTATCAAAAATGGAAAAGTAAGTCAACAGACGTTCTAGATAAAAAGGGAAAGTCTGCCCTTCACGCCTTCTGTGGACTAAATATTTCTACATCCCCAAAATTCGTATGTTGAAAGGCTAATTCCCAATGTGATGATATTTAGAGGTGAGGCCTTGCAAAGTAATAGTTCATAATTAATATTCTTATAAGAAAAGGATTAGATATGGGCTCACTCTCTCTGTACCCCACAATAAGGACATGGAAAGAAGAGGCCCATCTATAAACCAGGAAAAGGTCTCTCATCAAACTGAGCTCTTTCAACACACTGATCTTGGACTTCCCAGTCTCCAGAATTGTGAGAAATAAATGTGTGTTTTTTTGTTTTGTTTTGTTTTGTGTATGTGTATGTGTGTATATATATATGTGTGTATATATATATCTCCACTGTATGATAATCTGTTGTTGCAGCCTGATCTGACTAAGACAGGTAGAGATGAAGGCTGGGGAAGCATTTGTTGAGATACTTTTGTCCTTTCATTTCCTCTCCAAGCCATATTCCCACATATCTAAAAATGTTAAAAGAATTCCTGCAGCTGAGATGTTTTTCTCCACCTCATTTTGAAGTTATGCAAAGGATTCCTCAAAGTTGCCCTTGAAGCATCCTAGTACTGTTCAATATATAAGCAAAGACAGAAAGCCTGTGTTATTTTCTTCAGCCATCTTCCTACCAAAGGAGTTTGTTTGACTTCAGGACATATGAGAGATATCTAGTCACTTGCTCTCCTTCTTAAGCACTAAGATAATAACCACAACTTCACATTTTGTTTCCCCAGAAAGTATTAGAGATGCCAAAGCTTTCCTCTTAGTGTAGAAAAGGCTTAATTAATTTCTGTACTTACTATCTATGATCCCATAAAAGTAAATAGTTAAATAATTTAGTTCAAATGGTACAAATTATTAATTCCATGTGGGAATTACATATTCTTTACCTTTAATGAGGTGTGTATATGTAACTGGCTATGGTGAAACAAATTTCAGAGGCATGGGCCCAAAATAAATATCAGTTTATTTTTTTTCATGAAACCTAATATTGAGTTTTTATACCTAAGTTACAGTTTTTCTAAACTTTTATAGCACAGTAATATGTGCACAAAATATATAAAATATATAAAGCTTAATATTTTAATTTTTGAAATCATTATTTGAATTTTAAAGAGATTGCATCATTAAAATCAATAATTACATTTTAAACAGATAAATGTAAACAAAATGTGAACTCTATTTGTGTGTGTTTAACAGTATAAAAGAAAATAAAATGTCACCTGTACATCTACAAAAAGCATTTTTTAACCAATAGAATATAATGTTGCTCTTAAGATATATACTTAGTGTAATTCTAGAATCATATAAACAAATCATTCTTTGAAGCTTGAAAACATCACTACTACTAGCTTTTGGTTTTACATTTTCAAGTTGGAAATTCCAAAATACTTTTAACACAATCAAAATTCTCTCCATAAAGTAGTAGAGAGTTGATGTTATAGGCTGTAAATAACAATTTTAGAAAAGACTCTAGCAGTGATACAGCATAAAGAATTATCTTTAAGAATGATATTTATGCTTTATCTGTATTCTCTGATTCTCGACATATTTTAATTCATTTCCTTTTATTTTAGACACCATCTGACAATCTTCCACAGATACGTTTGACAGTCTCCAAAGCAATTACTGAGAATCACTTTTGGTCTCTTTAAACAGAGTAATGCAGTATTTCTGCTCTTTCTTTTTAGGTGTCCTATATTTAATTACATTTCTAATTTCTTATCAAAGTTTATTTTTGTTTAATTTTTTATACAGGCCTTATATATAATTTTTATATTATATTTTCATGTTATGTCCTTAATGTTTGATAATGATAATAATTGACTTTATCAATAGTGTCAGTAAATGTTATTGATAATGCCAAAAATTGACATTATCAATCATTAAAGAAATAACATAAAAATATAATTAAAAAGTAGTAGGATTTTAACTCACAAATAATAATCCTGCTCTGATATTCCTTTTTAAAATATAATTTACCCATAAAAGTTTAACTAACTTAACCTAAATTTGTTTTGTGAAATACTGATATCTGCATAAAGATATAAAAATATTAAATAACACTTGATACAACAATAAACTCCTATTGATGTATATCAGCTGTAATTTTTACCTATGAAAATGCAAACAGATATTTGTTTTTACTCATATTTCATGCTTCTAAAAATAAGAGCCATCTTATAATCAATATGTGGAATCATTTTTATCTGAATATATTTTATTAAACAAAACCATGTCTCAGAATTAACATTATCTTAGAATTAAAGTAATAGGTCCCTAAAATATCAAATACCATTACCAGAATTATATTTTCAACTATTTATCATCCATCACTGCACATTAAGCAGATGTTTTCATTTAGCTGTAAGGTGGTCATATGATCACATTTTCCTAGTTGCGAATACAAAGGCAATATGAGATATCATGTTAATTTAGTGTAGTGACTGTGGAGACAAATTGGTAGGCAAATCAAGTTCTAAACTCTCTGGTTTGATTTCTTTATGTGTAAAGTGAGGATAACTACATAATAGAATTCTTATGAGTCTGAATAACCCAACACCACTCCTAGTCAACATAGTGTTGGAAGTCCTGACTAGAGTAATCAGGCAAGAGAAAGAAAGAAAGCGCATTGAAATAGGAAGAGAGGAAGTCAAACTATCCCTATTGGCAGATGACATTATTCTACATCTAGAAAACCCCATAGTCTTGGCCAAAAGCTCCTTCAGTTGATACATAATAACTTCAGCAAACTTTCAGGATATAAATGTACAAAATCACTAGCATTTATATATACCAATAACAGCCAAGCTGAGAACCAAATCAGGAACGCAATCACATTCACAATGGCCAAAGAGAGAACAAAATACATAGGAGCATAATAAGCAGGGTAGTGAAAGATCTCTGCTATTAGAATTACAAAACACTGCTCCAAGGAATTAGAGACAACAGAAATGGGGAAAAACATTCCATGCTCATGGATAGGAAGAATCAATATCATTAAAATGGCCATAATGCACAAAGCAATTTATATATTCAATGCTATTTCTACTAAACTACCAATGACATACTTCACAGAACTAGAAAACGGTTTTAAAATTCATATGTAACCCATAAATAGCCCAAATAGGCAAAACAATCCTAAGCAAAAAGAACAAAACTGGAGGCATCATGTTACCTCACTTAAAACTATACTACAGGGCTACAGTAACCAAAGCAGGTGGTACAAAACACAAACACACACACACAAACCCCAGTGGAGAACAGAGATCCCAGAAATAAGGCCACACACCTACAACCATCTGATCTTCAACAAAGTTGACAAAAACAAAGAATAGGGAAAAGACTCCTTATTAAATAAATGATGCTGGGCTAACTGGCTAGCCACATGCAGAAGATTTAAACTGGCCTGCTTCCTTGCACCACATACAAAAATCAACTCAAGATAGTTTATGCCTTAAAATGTAAAATCCAGAACTATAAAATCCCTGAAAGACAATTGAGGCAATATCATTCTGGACATAGGAACAGGGAAAGATTTCATGATGAGGATGCCAAAAGCAATCACCACAAAAGCAAAAATTGACAATTTACATCTAATTTAGCTAAAGAGTGTCTACACAGCAAAATATTCCATCAACAAAGGACACAGACAAACTACAGAATGGGAGAAAATGGCTATTATTAAAATACAAAAAGTAAGAGATGCTGGTGAGGTTGCAGAGAAAAGGAAACACTTATACACTGTTGTTGGGAATGTAAATTAGTTTAACCATCATAGAAAGCAATGTGGTGATTCCTCAAAGAGCTAAAAACCGAACTATTGTTTGGCCCAGCAATCCCATTACTGGGTATGTACCCAGAAGAATATAAATCATTCTACCATGAAGACACATGCACATAAATGTTAATTGCAGCACTATCCACAAAAGCAAAAACATTTAATCGACCTAAATGCCCATCAATAACAGATTGGATAAAGAAAATGTGGTACATATACACCATGAAATACTATGCAGCCATAAAAAAGAATTAGATCATGTCTTTTGCACTAACAAGGATAGAGCTGGAAGTCATTACCCTTTGCAAACTAACACAGGAACAGAAAATCAAATACCACACCTTCTCACTTATAAGCGGGAGCTAAATGATGAGAACTCATTAACACAAAAAAAGGGAATGACAGACACTGGGGCCTAATTGAGGGTGGAGAATGGGAGGAGGAACAAGAGCACAACAGTTAACTATTTGGCACAAGACTAGTACCAGAGACACAAGTTTACCTATACAACGCAACTTTACATGTACCCCGGACCCAAAATACAGGTTTAAAAATATGACTAAATTCATGTAAATATGAATATAAACTTAAATCATTGTAAATGTGTACTCTGTGTAAAATGTAAGATGTGATTGTTTCTGATTAATTCCTATTATAACATTGAAGTTTCCAATAGTGTTATTTAAAGGCAGTGAATCCTTTGGAAGCTTTGTATGTGTACTCATTTCAAATGTCAGTACTGATTTTCTAACCCTAAAGGCATTGTCAAATAGGTTTTGCTTTGATTGACTAAACTTAAGAACAGCTTCATTTAAATTAAAGTGAACGTAATAAGTTAAATTTACTAAGTAGGCCAATCACACACATAAAAAATGTTGCAGAAAATTAAAATGTGCTCCCTCTGCTTACTCTTGATTCTAAGGAAAAGTATCAAATGCTTGTCCCAATATTTACTTGCATGTACCTTAAATCATATATATCTATAATCTACATATATATATCTATATAACTAGTATTTAATAAATATGTAATTTTATTAATAATATTAAACTAGTGTTTAATAAATATGTAATAAATTGATGAAGAATTTTGAAAGAATAAGTTATCATTTACCCAAATAGTAGGCACCACTTGATACCTTAAAGGAAACTGAAGAATATGATACTTTTAATTCTGGAAGATTTAAAATTAGCATATAAATGTAAATTGGATTTTTCAAAAACCATTGAAGTCCCATTTTGTTGAGCTGAATATGTCAAGTCATATTAGATTTTCCAATTCATTATAAGGACAGGAATAGCAAAAGCCTTAAGCCACCAAAGTGAATTTATAAGCAAATATTGAGTGCTTAATACAATACGCTGGGCTGTATATTATCTCTATGCTAAAAGAGAATGTAACACTCCAGGGGGAAACAAATCATGTGCACATTAAACCTTTTGAGAATAATGCATGGCTATATATAATCAAGGGGTAAATTACAGTTCTAGTTATCTATTACATTTTTAAAAATTAGTGACAATAAATAAAATGTTTTCTTAGTTTCTTTTTATGATGATATTGCCTACTAATACTTGTAATACTTATGACTACAAAGATGATGCATCTCAGTAAAACCAAATAAATTTTCAGAGTGACATAAAGTACTATTGAGATTTTTTTAATATGCTAATATTTAGGTAGGTGATTAAGTTTTACTTCTAGACTGAGCAATGAATCTTTGGTTATCTAAAAGATTGTTACCTAACATCTCTAATAAATTAAAACAATATTATCTTCTATATATGTTACTTTATTTTCAAATAGAAAATACATTCTGTGTGCTTGTAGTGGAAAGCCAAATATACTAGATATCAATAGACTAAATTTTTCTCACCCCAGTCCTAACGTTTTCTTTAGAAAAGTTGTTTTTTTCTGGAACTCATCAGAATTATTTTTAAAACAAGGTTTCAGAGTAGATGAGCTCAAGAAGTGATTTTTTTTTCTTTATGTAAACATAAATGTAATGGTTAATACTGAATGTCAACGTGATTAAACTGAAGGGTGCAAATTATTGTTCCTGAGTGTGTCTGTGAGGGTGTTGCCAAAGGATATTAACATTTGAGTCAGTGGACTGGGAACAGAAGAACCTGAAAAGGCTAGACTGACTAAGCCTCCCAACCTACATCTTTCTCCCATGCTAGATGCTTCCTGCCCTCGAATATCAGAATCTAAGTTCTTCAGCTTTGGGACTCAGACTGCCTTCCTTGCTCCTCAGCTTGCAAACAGCCTTTTGTGGGACTCTATGATTGTGTGATCAATACTCCTTAACAAATGCCCCTTTGTATATACATCTATCCTATTAGTTCTGTCCCTCCAGAGAACCCAGACTAATACAGTAAACTGTCAGATATTTGAAATAGATTTTTTAAGTTATTGGATATAAAAGAATACTTTAAAAATCACATTGTTTTGCTTCATACCATAAATATTTAGAAAATCAAATTTTAAAGAAATTATTTGTAATAGCATTGAACATACCAAATACTTGGAAATGAATCTAATAAAAGATATTTAGAACCTACAACACACATATTCACACAAAATATCTATAAATAGAAATTAAACAATAACTAAGCAAATGGAGGAAATTATCTTCATAGATTAAAAAATTAAATTTTGTTAATAGTTTTTCTTAAGTGCTTCTACAGAGGAAATTTAATTCCTTTTAAAATTGCTTGTTTGTTTTTATTTGAAATTCATAAACTGATTCTCAAATATGCATGGAATAAAAGAGGTAAACTAACCAAGGCAATTATGTAAAATAACAAATCTAGGAAATGTATATTACCAGGTTTTAAAAAATTAGAGTGTGGCATTGCTATAAGAATATGCAGAGACCAGTGGAAAATTATTTCGAGATTGGGGACAGATGACATATAAATGATTTCATGATAATGGTGAAAATGACAGTTCTATATACAGAAAAGGGTAGTGTTTTCAAATTTGATGCTGGTTGAATAAACATTTGAAAATTTCTGGGTGTGGTAGCTCATGCCTGTAATCCCAACACTTTGGGAGACCAAGGTGGGTGGATCACTTTAGGTCAGGAGTTGGAGACCAGCCTGACCAACATGGTGAAACCCCATGTCTACTAAAAATATAAAGTTAGCTGGTCATAGTGGTGCTTGCCTGTAATCCCGGCTACTAGGGAGACTAAGTTAGGAGAATCCCTTGAACCCAGGAGGTGGAGATTGCAGTGAGCCGAGATAGTGCCATTACACTCCAGCCTGGGCAACAGAGCAAGACTCTTTCTCAAAAAAACAAAAACAAAAACAAAGAAAAGAAAATATTTACCTTTACCCCTATCTCACACTGTAGATACAAATCAATGATATAAATATATAAATGTAGAATAAATCTTTATGAATCTGGCAGGAACTGACTTTTAGCAATGACTCCAAAAGTGAAAACCATCAAGGCATAAAATCAATAATTGGACTGCAATCTAACTATACTTTTAAAAAAACTATTAAAAGAAATATGCATTTAGACATCCCTGTTATTCTTCAGTTTGCTTTCTCCCAGTGGCGTGGGTTTGTTCTGAACCTGCTTTTGGGGTGTGCCTGCTTCCTTCTCTCTGTCTGATGAGGCCGAGAGAGGTGAAGCCACTTGAGCTGGGGAGTGACAGATCTCAAGTCCCTGCTTTTTCTAAAACGTTTTGCCTTCAGAAAAGAAGAGCTAGAAGGATGAAAATTACATAGAAAGATGAATACCAACTTTGAAAAAATGAAAGATGAAGAGGAATTGAAGGAGTTGAGGCACAAACTTGAACAGGGTCACATGTTTGGCCCGTGATTTTAAACACTTGGTGCCGCACCTGCTCCTGTTACTTGTGCAGTTGCAGCAGAAGGAGCAGCGGCCTGAGATTCCAGAGAAGTGGGTTCGCTCTCCATCTCTGCAGGGACACCACTTCCTCTGGGCCCTTGGGGAAGTCACTGCACTCTCTGAGTCTCAGTTTCCCCATTTTCAGGATAACCACCTGCAATAATTACCCCTTTCTGCCAAGTTAGAGGACTTGCTTTGCAGATCTGATAAGGTGGTGTGGATGATGCTGCTTTGGGGGCTTTAAAGTATAAACCTGGGCTTACTTATACTCCAGAAGTGGGCAGGACAGGTCTCTCATAAGAGTTAGTTTGTTTTTCCGCCTTTTTTCCTTTCCTATCTTTTAGTTTTATTGCTGTTATTTTACAATGTCCTTATAAGATGAAACAAGTGATGCTGATTTTTTTTTTTCAACCTTTATTTTAGAATCAGGATACATGTGCAGCTTTGTTGCATAGGTATATTGTGGGATGCTGAGGTTTGAATTAATGAATTCATCACAGAAGAGGTGAGAATAATGCCCAATAAGTAGTTTTTTTCAGCTCTTAGTTTCTTTCCTACCCCTTCTTATATTCCCCAGTGTCTGTTGTTCCCATTTTTATGACCATGTGTACTCGGTGTTTAACTCCCAATTATAAATGGGAAAGTGCTGGATTTGGTTTTCTGTTTCTGTGTTAGTTTGCTTGAAATGGTGGCCTCCAACTGCATCCATGTTGCTGCAAGGGATATCATTTCATCCTTTTATGTGGCTGCATGGTGTTCTGTGGTGTATATGTACCATATTTCCTTTATCAAATCCACCGTAGATGGCCACCTGGGTTGATTCTATGTCTAGTGCTATTGTGAATAACGCTGCAGTGAACATGCGGCTGCATGCATCCTGTGGTAGAATGGTTTATTTTCCTTTGAGTAGGTACCCGTTATTGGAATGACGCTGAAATATTTAAAACAGAAATGAAAACTTTCATGTGCTCCCCCAAGCCCCCAAGCCCCTCCATCCCGTTCTGCAGGGACAGCCACTGTTTGTGGTTTAGTATGCTTTCTTCCAGGTTTTAAATAAACAAAACCCATGCATTAAAAAAAAGAATTTGCAGTAGACTTATTAATTAATTTCATGAATAATTAATCAGGATAAAAAGCAGGTAAGAAAAAAATGAGAAACCAAAAGAAAACTGGTTCAATGACTTGAATAGATAGAAGGTTTACGTAAAAAGAATGATCAATAGCCGATACACACATGAAAAGGTCCTCAACATCATTAGACATCAAAAAAATGAAAATTAAAAAAAAAAGAAAATTAAAATTATGTAAGATATATCTGCATATACACTAGCATTACTAATATAAAACATATAATTGCAATGTTTTTATAAAACAAAGGAGCAACCGGAATATTAACACACTTCTGAGGTAGTACGAATTGGATTCAACCCTTTAGAAAAACGCTTGGAATTATCTACTATGAACAAGTAATTCCAATCCTGCGCAAATACCCAAATAAATATTTAAATTCATTGAAATACATGCACAAGAATGGCATAGCAGTATAATATGTAGTAGCCCCAAACTGGAAAATTTATAAATACTAATTTACAACAAAATGATGAATTAATTGTGGTATTATTATACCATCTGAATACATTGTTATAAAGTATTGAGGATAAACAGTTTTAATACTGAGTGTACAACATTTATAAATATATTCATTAAAAGATAAGGACATGAGTACTGTTTCATTTCATTTATATAAAATTAAAAACCAGAAAATATAATATTTGATTATGGACGTTAAAATAGCGGTTTCCTTTGGGAAAACTAGTGACTAGGGAAGTAAACAATGGCCACCTCTGAAATGCCAGTGATTCCATCTTCTCTCTCTCTCTCCTTTTCTCTCTGTGTGTGTGCACGCACGTGTGTGTGTGTATCCTAAACCCAGTGGTTTCACGGGCATATTCACTTTTGAAACTCATTAAATTCTAACGTTATAATTTGTGCACAACCATTTATTTATATTTTATAGTAAAAATATCTGAGTAACAAAACCCTGAGTCAATCTAAAACTGACAAACTATAAAAGAAAAGAGGTTAAGACAAAAAATAAAGCATTATTTGATTAAAAAAATAGAGATGATAGTATATTCCAGCTGTCATTGGTAAATTTTTAAAAACCAAATAAAATAAAATTAATTACCCACCTTAAAATTCAAATGGTAGAAAGTTGAATACTTATGAGGTGTCCACTGACCATATTTGAAATTAAGCCATTTAAGGAAAAAAAAAATAGAAGAATGAAATTATTTTAATAACTATATTTTTATGATTTTGTAATTAAGTTGTCCCATAATCATGGGACATAGCTGTATCATAAACTTAAATATGATTTAAGGACTTTTCTAAATACTCCGCTATTCTGTAATCTTGTGAGAAAAAAATAAGCTGAAAATTTCTGAATATTATAATGACCAGATATTTTCGGTTCCTCAAATTGGTCTATATCTACATGGAGTTACCTTTAGATAGCAAAACTCAGAATTTACTAATTCAAGGAAAGTTAGTCTTTACCATTTTCCATGTAGTTTTACCATTGGTAGTTTTACCAAACGGTAGTTTTACCATTAATCATGTAGTTAATCATATACCTAATCTAAGATCTAAAATTATAAAACTTCTGAAAGGTAATATAGGAGAAAATATTTGGAATCTTGGTTTGGGAGAAAATTTCATAGATTGATATGAAAATTATGAAGCATGAAAGAGGTAAACTATACTTTATCAAATGAAAATGTCTCCTTCTTAAAAGTTTCTTAATGAAATAAAATAATAAAAACCATTTTTACTTAAAAAATATAAAAATATTGTATAACTAGAGTAAAAGAACAGCTTTGTGTGTTTCAGACAGTATGTATGTGCCCGTTTAACCTGTGAGGTCTTGGGCAGTAAGATGTAGACAGTAGTTACCACGAATTTTACAATTATACAGCATTCTGGGTCTTGAAGTTACAAAGCAGACATAAAGAATCATTTTACTAAATTCTAATACCCAGACTTCCTTTGAGTTTTCATTCCCTACCATATTTCAAAAACATCCATTCAAATACTTGGTGTTGTTTTTGTTAGTTAAGTGTCTTCCCAGTATTCATGAAATGAGCTTTAAGTAGGATAAAATAGAATGTATAAGTTAGTTTGTGACTTATGTCAACCACAAAATAGCAAATGTTTTCTAAATGAGGCCACTATTCTCTAATGTAAACATATAAAAACGTTGAACAAACCTCTATTTTATTCAGTACTCTGACAAGAACATTGTTACTATATTTTGTATACAGTTTGCTGTGACCCAAGAAATAGATAATTCTCAGAAAAAGATGCCACCTGAAGCTATAGTAAATTCTGATTCTAATTTGTTATTATATCAGTCAAGCATGGTCATATATGCCAATCTTGACTGAAATAGAGTAGAATTTATTGTAGCAAAGTAGAAGTACATGTGTAGCTGAAAAACAGCTCTGATTTTCCTTTTCATGAACTCATAACGTGGGTGTTACTATCATAAACACTGTAGTTAATCTTTTTTCTATTAAATTATCCTAACCAAAAGATAAAAAGGTAATATATATGAAGTGTTTTCTTTTTTTTTTTTTTTTTTTTTTTTTTTGAGACGGAGTCTCGCTGTGTCGCCCAGGCTGGAGTGCAGTGGCGCGATCTCGGCTCACTGCAAGCTCTGCCTCCTGGGTTCACCCATTCTCCTGCCTCAGCCTCCAGAGTAGCTGGGACTACAGGCGCCCGCCACCTCGTCCGGCTAATTTTTTGTATTTTTAGTAGAGACGGGGTTTCTAATTTACTAGGTGCTGCAACACACTTTGTATAATACGATGTTATTTATTTCATACAACAATCTTACAATAAGTAATTGATATTAGGAGAAGAAAAGTTACAATTTGAACAACACTCAGGGAGGAATGGATAGATTGGAAGTGCTAAACCATTGTCTTTCTGGCCACAAATTTCACTTTTTTTTCTCCAATACACAACATGAATTTTTCCCATCAAGCCAACACTAATCTGGCATAAGGTTAGACATCAGTGTATTGATTTAAGGATGGACAGACAGATCAATAGACTAGAAAGAAGAGTTCAGAAATAAATTGCATATATGGCCTATTCATTTAAACAAAGCAGTCAATTTAAGAAGGAAAGATTGTCATTGCAACAAAAAGTGCTGAAAAATTGGATATCTATGAGCAATAAAATGGACACTTTAAAAAATAAATTATACTGTATATATTTAAGATATAAACTATGAAGTTATGGGATAAGTATGGATAAAAAGGTTACTATAATGAAGGAAATTAACATATCCTATCATCTCACATATTTACCCAATTTTGTTTATGTTTTTTGTGGCAAGAACAGCTAAAATATATTCATTTAGCATGAACCACAAATATAGTACAACTGCATTACCTATAGTCCTCATGTTGTACATTATACCTCTAGATTTGTTCATCGTACATAAATACTACCTTGCATCTTCTGACCTACATCTACTCACACCATAAATGTCTTAAAGCTAATCATACACCTAATCTAAGAGCCTAAATTATAAAACTTCTGAAAGATAATACAGGATAAAATATTCAGGATCTTAGACTGGGAGAAAATTTCATAGGTTAATATGAAAATTATGAAGCATAAAAGTGGTAAACTAGACTTTATCAAATGAAAATATTTCCTTCTTAAATGTTCCCTAACAAAATAAAAAACAATAAACACACAAATTAAGAGAGAATATTTGCAAAATATAAATGATAAATGACTCTTGCCAGTTATAAAAGAAGTATTTTGATACTAATGCACAGAAAACCCATCAAATAAATACAGTGGACAAAATAATTGCATACAAATTTACCTTTCATATTCAAAAAGACAATAAGCATATGGAAAGATGCTTTACATCTTTTGCCATTAGAAACATGAAAATTAAAACAATATGGGTTACTACTTCACATCTACTATGGCAATTTTTTTTTTAATTGACAATACCAAGTGTTAAACAGAATGTGGAGTTACTGGAACTCTTATATATTTCTTTAAGAATTCAAAATTGTACAGCTACTTTTGGAAAATAATGTAGCAGTTTCTTATAAAGTGAAATGATACGGTTTGGCTCTGTTTCCCCACCCAAATTCCATGTTGAATTGTGATCTTCAATGGTGGAGAAGGGGTGTGGTGTGAGGCGATTGGATCATAAAGGCAGATTTCTCTCTTTCTGTTCTCGTGATAGTGAGTTCTCACAAGATCTGGTTGTTTGAAAGTGTGTGGCACTTTCCCCTTCATAATCTCTCTCTCTCTTGCTGACATGTAAAGAAGGCGCTTACTTCCCCTTGGTGTTCTGCCATAAGGTTAAGTTCCCTGAGGCCTGCCAGCCATGCTCCCTGTACAGCCTGTGGACCTGTGACCAATTAAACCTCTTTTCTTTATAAATTACCCGGTATCAGGTAGTTTTTAATAGCAGCACCATTAGGTTGGTGCAAAAGTAATTTGCCATTAAAAGTAATGGCAAAACACCAATTACTTTTGCACCAACTTAATAGAACTAACTAATATACTAAACATATTTCAATCCAGTAAATCTCAAAAATCCTGTCAATAGAAAAGAAAGCATATGATCACACAAAGATTTGCACATTATTGTACATAGCAGCTTTATTTACAATAGTCAAATCCTGGAATCCACCAAATGCCTATCAACTTATGAACAGATCATTGGTTCTATACAATAACATGTATTAAAAAAGGAACAAACCACTGAAACCTATATGAACTTGAAAAAAAAAAACAATTATGAACTTGAAAAAAAAACAATTTCAGAAGCTGAACACATAAGACTGCATTTATATAATTCATTTATATAAAATTTTTAAAGACACTAAAAGTATATTGAAATAATGCAGAACTATAGTCAGGATCTGAATATGTGGGGAGAGAATTGACTGTAAGTGGACATGAAGAAACTTCATGGGGTGGAGGATGTATTCTCTACATCATGAATCACAGGGTGTTTATACAACAGCATGCATATATTTGTCAAAACTCATTGAATTATGTACTTGAAATTGGTAAATTTTACTGTTTGGAAAGGTATGCCTCTGTAATGCTGATTAAAACACCTAAAAGTGAGAACGATTGTTGTTCATAGCTAAACATAGGGTCAGTCAGAAGAGGTAGGATAAATTCGACTTGCTATTGATACCTGGAAAGTCTAAGTGCTGGAACTAAGAGAAAAATAGCTTATTTTTGTTTATTAAAGACTGTCATATTAATTACTTTTATATATAAAATAGCTACACACATAGGGAAAGCCACATAAAAACAACTACTTCAAGTAAAGTATGGAGAGATTTAAAATTTGATATCTAAATAGATGTTAAAAATGACAAGAGTAAAGGATATGCCTAATCTAAGAAACCGTCGCTATAAAGTTTGTTCCAAAATGAAAGTATAAGTTCTGAAGTTGCAGAGGATGCTACCACAGCTTGAGTTGCTAGTGATTTTTAAATCATGTATCATATTCTAATGAGCAATGACTTTATATTTTTAATTACACTTCTGGTAGGAGGCTGCACAAGATATTATATCAAGGTCTCCTGTTGTAATGCAATTAGAAGGTGGACATCCCACAACACACTTAGGTACTGTTGTGACACAGAAAAGTGCAAAATGTTTTCAAGAAAAAGGAAGGTGGGTGAGGTGAAAGAAGAGGCAGAAAATAAATACAGAAAGAAGAAAAAGAAGCAAAAGTAGGGCAAGGAAGAGGGGAGGAAAGAGAGGGAAAGAGAAAAATGTTGAGTAGGAGGAGAACTAATTAATCAAACTGAGAGTGAGGTGAGCAACAAACACTCCATTTGGGACTTCAGTCGGGTGCAAATACTGAAATCTGTAACAAGAGTTTCAGAGTAATACAGGTGGCCTGAAATTTGTAATTCACATAAAACCTGGAATCTAAAGCAACATGATATTCCTAGGGGCAGCATTAAATATATGATAAAAGGAGAGGTCTTCAATCCTCCCTCTCACTTTATTGAGTTCACTAATTTGGCCTATGCAGAAATTGGATAGCCTTGGTCAACTATAGCACATTATCATAAACAGGGGGTGAAGGTAACTCCAATTACAACTGCTGTTCCAAATTTTGTGTCTTTTATGGAGAAAGTTAACACAGCCCTGGCATACGGTATGAAACTAATGAGCTGTCAGTGCTTTTGCTTCTATGTCATTTAGCAAAGACCACCAGAAGCAATTTCAGTGGACAACAGAAACATATCACTGTCTTTCTCAGGACCATGCCAATTCTTCCTAAATTGAAGTGATACTGATTGTTTTATCCTCTCACAGGACATCTTGGTTTAATGGCTAGCATCATGGCTAATGAACCTAGAAAGGAGGAAGTAGCAAAACACCGTGATATACCATAAACATGGGAGAAAATGAACTACACCTCACCAAATTCATAGACTTCCATCTTGGTAGAATTTCTAAAGACTCAGTGGTCTAGGTTATATTGAGATACATGATATCCGTAGTTGCAGAACTCAGTAAACCTGCTAAAATTATTTATGTTTGCTCCGTCAGACATTGTTAAAAAGAATGCAAAGGCAAGCCACAGACTAAGAGAAAATATTTTCAAAACACTTATATAGTATAGGTCTTTAATGAAAAATATAAAAATAGCTCTTAAAACTCAAAAGTAAATAAGCAACCCAATTTAGAAAGTGGACTCTTCAGTCCATTTTCTGGGCTAAAGATGTGATCTGAACAGACAATTCACTAAAGAAGATATAGCAAATAGGCATGTAAATGGATGTTCGACATCATATGTTATTAGGAATTGCAAATTAATACAAAATTGAGATACCACTACATGCTTATTAGAAAGACTAATATCCAATGCACTGACAACACCGAATGCAGGCAAGGATGTGGAGTGACAGGAATTCTTTTTCACTGCTGGTGCAGTGGTACGGTCACTTTGGAAAACAGTTGACAGTTTCTTACAAAGCTAAACTGTCTTCCCATGTAATCAAGGAATAATGCTCTTTAATATTTACCCAAATAATTTGAACTTATTTCCACACAAAGACCTTCTCAAGAATGTGATAGCTTTCAATGCTTCTGTATTTTTCTTTGTATCCATCTCTGGGACCCAAGTTTTCATAACAGGCATCATAGTATGGGCTTTAGTGTGCTAGGCAATAAGAGATCACTTACCCAAAGAAGAAAGCCAAAAACATGTACAGAGTGAGACCAACAAATTCAATAAATGAAGGCATAATGTGTGAGTGAGAAGATTTACTTTATGCAATGCTTTCTAATGTATGTTTTCTCATAGTGTTGACCAGCAGACAGTGTTATGGGAAGGTTGGAGGGAGAGAAAGTTTTAGGTCTAAGTGCTAAAACATAACAGGCCTATACCATTCATATTCCTTTTCTGGGATAACTCTTATTTTTATAATAAAAAGGAGAGATATCCAAAGTAAAAGGAAACTTCAGGGATCAGATTTTCCCTGTCCTCACTTGGAGATTCTTCTATAGAATTAACTGGAGGGAACAGCATTTTATTTCTTAAAAATGTGTTTGTGATTTATAAAGAAGGGAAGCATTTTCTTGTGTGACACATTTTCCAGGGTATAATTTACAATCCAGCCCCTAATGGATACATATCCTAAAAGAAGCCTTTGTTACCCATAAGAGTTTATATAAAGAGATCCTAACCACCAGTGAGAGACTTAATTTACTGTGGAATCTATACACAAATAGCTTGCCAGTTTGATTCACAATATGGAGTGGATCTGAATTTCTGGTTTGAAATTTTGTCCACAGTCTTCTACTAGACAACCCAGATTCTTCGACTCCCATAATTTCCCCAGAATTTTTCCTACTGCATGCAGAAATATTAGGTAATTAAATATATTGACTCTCATTTTCTGATTTGCAAATTGGTATTTGAGTAACTATGTGAAGCTCTCAGCTTTATTCTTCTGACTCAAAATAACAGAACACAATACATCCTAAAAAAATTGGGTTATTTATATGTGGGTCAAAGTAAGTATGCTTTCTTGGCAGTACTGATCTCCACGTCTATTACACATACCATTTATAGTACCAAATACCTGGATAAATATTGGCTAATATCAATCAAATCTCTGAACTTTTTCAAATACCAAATATTTGCTTCTAATAGAAGATAAAACATAGAATGAATAATCTGTATTTGCATAAAATTTTAAATCATGAAATGCATTGAGATACCCTGTGAATGCACAGAATGTAAAATGGTGAATTGTATTAGAGTTTCTATCCATTCTCTATACTGTTATGAAAAATCATGAACATGTGAAAAACAGTTGAAATAATCTTGATTAGGTTTCTCAGTTGATGAACGTGATCCTCTTCTGATTTTGAGTATCAAAAATTAAAATAATATTCTCTTTTCAAAGCACAAGGACACAGGTTTCTAATAACATTGCTTAATGATTACCTTCAAGATAATTTAATATGTAATTCATTAATAATTTGCTTTTTTCAATATCTAATTTTTTGTGTGCATGCATTCATGTTTTGATTGTTAATTTGCTAAGCCAACGCAAAGTAAAAGGAAATTGGTCGGTCTGTCTTCTTCTTTTGAACGAGGTTTCCACAGGTTTTTAAGTGAGTACTTGACATATCTATTGCATACACATTTAAGACGTAATCACATAGCAGCGATTATATTTGCATATTTGGCTCATACACACACAAATGAACACACACACACACTTTTCTTTTTTTCATGTGAAATAATCTCAAGTGTCTTTGAAAGTGAACAGATCCAATTTAAATAACGTTACATTGGAACAAAATCTCAAATACCTAGTAAGCCGTTGTTTATTGAATATTTGCTTTGGGTAAGGTGTAGTAAGTTTCTAGGAAATAGAGATTAGTAAAGTATAATTATTGCTCTTTATAAAAGGAATGTCTAATGCATGTTAGCAAGTGATTACAATAGACTTTAGTCAGCACTACCCTGTATTTGTGTTATAATAACCATCCTTCACCAATAAGTTGTTGCTTGTGTTCTTTATATAGTGTGAGTAGACTTTCATAAAATAGAATGTCAATCCAAGCAAAGAATATATGCTATGCACTAATGCATAGGTTCATATTTAAGCTCTGTTACTTCCTAGATGTAGCTGCAAGAATATTTCCGGATAAGAAAACAATGGTGTTTGTTAGTGTTTTTATTTCAAAATTAAGGATAATGTGTCTCGCATAAGATAGCTAACATGTGTAGACAAGCTTCTGACATATGGTTTAGTCTCAGTAAATATTAACTTATTTATTTATTTTATATTATATTATTATCAAATAAAAATATCATTTTGCTAAAGGTTGTAATTTTAGCTCCTATCTAGAGTCCTACACAGGCAGTTCAGCCATCTCTGTCAATTTTGTTGTGTTCTTCTCTCCCTTAGGTATTGGTAAGGCTATTCTGATCCAATATCCAAAAGTTTGACTTGTACTCTGTCCTAATAAGTTTTTCTCTGGTTGTCCTTTCTACTTGAGTCTTTGCCCTTATGAACCCAGATGAGCCATTTATTATACTAGGTTCTGAAGATAAAATGCTAAGTAAAGATCTACAGTGTCCCTCTCAATGAGTTTAACGTGTAGTTCATGATGTCAATAATTTGGTAATATATATTAAAAAGCAATTTGGATAATATTACAATCTGTAACAGGTAGGCATGATTTGTTAGGTAAAGGGGAGAGGGAGTATGAAAAGGTCAAAGATTTAAACCAAAGTTATTGTACCTGGAGTTAGCAAACCACGGAGCGTCTATCATGAGATAAGTTTGAAGAGGTCGGTCAGGGCCTTGTCAGAAACGCTAAGATTTTTAGATTTTATTTATTATTGTTTTTTTCTTTTTTGAAAATAAGAGTTTTAAAGAATTATTGAAATACAATGTGTGTGTACTTATATGTGTCTATATAGATATATATATATCATATATAAAAGATATATATATACTTATACATAAGTATATATAGATATACTTACAGATATCTAGGGTGGAATAAATAACAAAAATCAAATTTAAATTGTGAAGAGCTCAATATCCAATTCCTACAATATTACAGCCTTCTACTTTTCTTGTCAGGTCTCTCCAAGAACATAGAGGACTTCCACCTGCTAATATTCCCCTTTAGCATCTTTTACTTCTGTGAATGAAAAGAGTGCCATGCAACTCCTAAATGTATTATTTATCCCCATGTAGCAGACATACTTTCTCATGCTGTGTGTCCAGGACAGCATCTTCAAAAGTGTTTTCACTTAGCCTTTGCTATTATTCATTCCAGAAACATGCCAGTTGCTGTCTCCCCATACTTTTTCTAATCACTTTTATTGGGTCCTGGCCCAAATGAATTGGTTTAACTTTTTATGTTCATATTTCTGATTTCAATCCAGCTATTCCACCACTCATTTAGCTTCTTAGATTCATTTTGACATATTGAAAAGTCAACTACATCTGAGCCCAAATTTAAGTGCCTATGCTTCTATATAAATTTGAGCTCAGTTTTAGTTCCTATATAAGGATTTAGTTCCTATATAAGGATTTTTTTTTCAATGTATACTATATGGAAATAGACATTTTATCTTATTTTGCCGTATCTTTTCTAATCACTTGAAAGCAGAAATTGGAACGAGAATGACTACTGGGAATTAGCCTGAATTCTTGGAAACACTTAAATTTTCTGTATCTGATTTTAACCCTAGGGCGATGCTTTTGACAGCATTCCGTTTAGATTTGGCAGAAGAATGGAAGCATGCTGAAATCACTGCCTAGGGATTCGCAGCCCTTTAATACAGAAGTGTTCCAGTTAGATTTGGTCAGAGATCACAGAAGTACATTTCCAGAGAATGCTACAAGGCATGAAATGTCCTAATGAACACAGCAATGCAACCCCAGAACCACTATTCAGCAAACATTATTAGGTAGCCTAGTATATTTCAGCTAATTCACTACACATTTGGGACATAAGGATTTTGAGGTTTCGGTCCCCTATTACAATTACAACTTTGACCTAGTTCTTTCCTCAAACACTTCATGTTTTAAAGGTACAAGAGATACCTAATAATAGAAAGTCAAAATACCAGCCAAGCAATTTTACTAAAAAGTCTATGAGAATCTAGGGAAATAAGCTATTTGCCCAGGCAATGTGGGAGAGGGAAGGTATTACAGAGTAGGCACCATTTAATCTGGCTTGTAAAACATGAGCATGCTGTTTACAGGAATGGGAAATGCCATTTCAGTTAAAGAGAGCAGTACATGCCACAGCAGAGAGATGTGAAATTGCATGGTGAAGAAACATCATCCAGGAAGACTACAAATTATGTGGAAGCCTAATTATATAAATAACTACAGAATTAAAGATTTTGGAGTTAAAAGACAGATTTGTGTCAGTTCAGAGGTTATGCATCATTAGAATTGATGCTTTGTTTCAAAATATTTCAGGCTTTGATTATATAAAGGTGGTCTTGGTTTGCAAATGACATATTTTATCATCACAATTATGCATTCTTGAGAAATAAAGCAATATCCTAAGCCTCACATTATCTTTATTTTATGCCTTGTCAGACCATATTTCAAAATAAACATGAATAATTAAAGGCATGGTATCAGAATTGATATGGAGAGGAAGAATAGACGGAGTTATCAGGTGTGAGTTCTAAAAAATAGTATGTTTACTATCTTAGAGATTACTAATGACAAGATAGTGTACTCTCACAGCTCTATGCAAACTACATAATTTTTTAATGAAAATTATAGATTTGAAAAATTTATAGGTGAAAGTACACATTTAATGAATGGGTTTAACAAAGATTAACCACAACAGAAAAGATAGTCTGGCAACTAAAAAATAAGAAAAAAAAATAAGTACACAAAATACAGGAAAACAAATGTTTGACAAAGAGAGAAAAGTGAAAGAGATACAGGAAATACAATTTATAATATATTATAACATACTAACAATCTGAGTTCTCAAAGTACAGCAGAGAGAAAAAAATGGAAAGAACAGTATATAAAGATATGATGGCTCAGAATTCTCAAGAAACACATAGACACACAAATAATATTAAGAATTATTGCACACCCAAGCAGTTAAATAACAATAATGTTACAGTAAAAACATTTAAATAAAAAGATATGTTACAGTAAAAACATTTAAATAAAAAGAAAAAAAATCTTAAATACAACCAGAGGAAAATATGTTCTACAGAGAAGATACAGTAAGAGTGATAGCTAGCTTTTCAAGAAATAATGTGATTTCAGATTTTTAAAAAGGACTGTCTTCACAAGAGAAAAAAACCTGCTATCCTAGGATTCCATGCCCAATAGAAATATATATATTTCTATATATAACATATTTTTTTAAATGAAAACTTGAATTCTGCTTCCAGCTAAAGTGGAATAACATGACCTGGAATTTCTCTTTCATCTGAAACAAGCGCAAATCAAACCAAATATATGAAACAACAGAGCTTTCAAGTTATTGGACATCAGGCAACAAAGGAAAGTGATCCCAGAGAGGCGGAAAACCAATAAGTTCGCCCCTGTGATTGTCCCAGTTCACTGCTTTGAGGAAGTCTCCATGCTGCAGCGTGTGGAGGGGAACACAAGGCAGAGCTAGCAGAAGACAGAGCTGAATGTTCAGAGAAAACAAGGTAACCAGAGGTTGCTGCACAGAGTACAAGAAAAGAAAAAGTTCACGGAGAAAGAACACCGAAGCTCTGCCAAGGATCCTCCTCAGGTATTCAGTGGAAACTTTATCAGCATGTGCATGTCACAATATCAAAAAAATAAAAATAGAAAAGAAGAGTCAGAAAGGATGAGAAGAGAGATATCAGGCACTCAAATAGTGTGGGTGTCCCTTTTCGTCAATCAGATGAGGAAAATCTCATAATTCATTAGACATAGGTAGAAAACAGAGAAAGGCCTTAAGTTGTGGGGAAGAATTAGGTCAGGACCAAACCTGGCTATACTTCTGCCAAACAAATCTTAAAAGCAAGACCTGAAAGTATCAAACTAATTAAGTAAATTGATTGTGTGCCAGAACAACACTCAAGAATATGTACAAGAATACAAAAATATTCAACACCCAACAGGGTAAAATTTACAATCTAATCGAAGATTACTAGGCTATAGAGGAAACAACATAATGATATCCTAAATTAGAGGAAAAATAAATCAGTCAAAGTTGAGGGAGAACTGATGCAGATGCTGGACTCTGGCAAACAAGGATATTTGAACAGCTATCATAACCATATTCAGTACACTAAAAAGTTAAGTAGAGACCATGAAAACATTTTTAAAGACACACAAAAAACTTTTAAAGATAAAATATGTGATTACTGAGAAGAAGAAAATACGCTGACTGAATTAAATTCAGAAAATTTAAGAAGAAAAAATTAGTGAACTTGATGAAAAAGCCATAGAGACTATTTAAATGATACAGAGAGCAAACAAATATAAAACGAAGAGTATCAGTGAACTGTAGGACAACTTCAGTTGGTCTAAATCATGGGTGGTTGGATTCCTAAGGAGAGGATAGAGAAATGGGACATAAAAATTTATTGAAAAATAAATTATGATCATCCAATGATTAGCCACATTAGATGAAAATAACAATTCAGGAGATCCTAAGCACAATGAAACTGAAAGCCCATCACTTGAGATGATGTGGCAAGTTAGCAGGTACACAATAACTCCTAAAGCAATCAACAGCATTTTTGTTTAAAAAGGCATTTATAGTGTATAAATTAAAAATTGAGATTAATTGGAATTATTTTTTTAAAAACCTCAATCCAAAGTTAAAAAAAAAAAAAGAGGAAAAAGAGAACAAGAAACATAGGGGGCAAAACAAAACAAAACAGAAAAACAAAACAAATAGCAAGATAATATACTTCAACCTAACCTAACTTTATCAATAATCACATGGATTCTAAACAGTCTGAACAACACAATCGAAAGTCAGGCTGCATATAAATACAGAACCCATATCTATACTCTGCATATAAGAAACACATTTGAAATATGAAGGCACATTTACTTACAGTAAAATGATAAAATATGTGTCTCATGATTACTGTAATCATATTAAAGCTGGAATAGCTATAAATAATATCAAAAAAACCCACGCACTAGATTTTAAGTCAAATAATATTGCTTGCCAGATTTTAAAGCAAATAATATGCCAGAGATAGAGAGATATTTCATAATAATAAAAGGGTTTATTCATCATTTCTATGACAACTACAGGTATCAGACACTGTGATTGTATTACACATATCTACAGTCTTACATATTGTGATGCATATATTTCTTTATATAAATTAACTTTATTTCTTTTGAGATATTGAGTCTGAAAACGCTGAGAGCTACTGTCTTCAATCTTCATACTCTCATCAGTTTACTGAGGTCATTTCTTTCTCATCTATGTTCACCTCTTTCTTTCATCACCAGAAGTTGGTGAAAATATGAAATTCTTCCTTTCTTTTTTATAACATAATTCATTTCACGGTCTACCAAGCTAGGATCAAACAACTAAAATGTCATATCAGCATTGTTTTGGTAAACAAACACAGTCTCTGGGCTAAGAAAAACTGCAATATGGTTTAAAATGGATATATTTGCCCACGATGACATACATTATAAAGTTATGAAAAAAGAAAGAATCACAGTTGTCTTGAGAAATCTTGTACTCTATTTCCTTATATATACAGAGAGATACAAATGTTTTTTGACTGCCATTCACAGGTGATGGCATAATGCCAATAAAGTACAAGATTCAAGGAGTTTTCTGCCATAATAACATGAAAAGATTTACTCTTTTCTCCCTCTTCCCTGTGATCATCAACCCTTGTATTCAAAATTGTTGTCAGAATAAGAAGAAAATGTGGCATGTGCAGAAAGCTCCACACGTGTTTAGTAGAGGTCTTTATTCACTCACAGGCACTTTCAGCTCAGCAGTGTTCTTTCCTAGATTGAGCATCTCAAGGAGACGATTATCAAATCAGAGAACGATGCCCCAGGTTTTCAGTCTGGCATTTACGAGAACAGTTGAATATCTATGATTGAAAATAATTGCAAAATATATCAGTGATTGCTGAGTCAAACTGTGCTGTAGTTGTCACCAAGTTAGCACACATTCCAGATTAGTTTACACTTAGTCTTTACTCAAATTATGTATGTGGGGAATAGATTTATATATGATTAATGCTCTCATGAGTGAAAAGTCTGAAATTCCAAATCAAATGCAACTTTTTGATAATAGTGTGATATATTAGCCACAATTTTTGCTAACAATTGATAGGTCAGGATGAATGAACTGACTCCAAAGGAACCTAATTTTAGCCCACAATCTAAATCATCACGCTTTCTGTGGAGGCTAACATTGTTTTGGATACACCTTCTGCTCGGAGGATAGAACATCTCCACTTTTCATATTTTAATGAAAACAACTTCCGAGCAGGAATTAAGAGGAATTAAGAGACCTTGATATGTAATTCTTGCATTTAAGAAAATTAACTTCATCAGCCAACTGATTTATATTTTATTGTGTTGTAACACAGACCACTGAACAGAAACACGAAAATATTTAACATTTGTGTGCTGAAATTCTTATATGGTGATAGTAACATGGAGCATATAATGCACATGAATGCTCAAGTCTGTGATATAGATCTATTACATGGAATTACATTTCACAGTGTCTATTGATGCCTGATCCTTCTAATGTAGATACTTAATATTAAATACAATGTACATTGTAGAAGTTTCTAAATTCTTAAAAGTTTAATTTAGGGACAAATTTTAACAAAAGCTATCAAGAATAGAAAAGTAAGATTTATTTACTTTAAATATAAAAGTTTCCACAATTAATCCTTTAGCAATATTGAGAAGTAGGTAATAAAACAACATTTTGCAGGTAAAGAACAAGGATCATAAAATGACAGTTAATAGGTAGAGTAGAAGGTTTCACACATATGCCTACCGGATTCTATAATTTCTGAGTTGTGCAAGTCCAAAGAAAGTACAGCATATTGGTTAAATAAGCTTGTCATCCAAGTCAAATGTTCAGTTTTTATAGGTTTTCAACAATTGAGGTTATCATACCACTTCTTTCAATTCTGAGATTTCAGGACTAATAAAGTTTAGTTGGGATGTTACTACAGCTAAGTATTTATTAATAAAAATAAAATGTACCAACACCAGGAGCTATAACAAGGTCAAATGTCAAAGGTAAAAGGTCAAGGTCAAATGTAGTATCCAATTGGATACTACAAAATGTTGCCATTCTAGTGAAATTAGGAGGAATAAAAACAACAAAAACGGCAGGGCGCGGTGGCTCACGCCTGTAATCCCAGCACTTTAGGAGGCCTAGGCGGGCGGATTACCAGGTCAGGACATCGAGACCACCCTGGCTAACACAGTGAAACCCGTCTCTACCAAAGAATTAAAAAAAAAAAAAAAAAAAAATAGCCAGGCGTAGTAGCGGGCGCCTGTAGTCCCAGCTACTTGGGAGGCTGAGGCAGGAGAATGGTGTGAACTCAGGAGGCAGAGGTTGCAGTGAGCCGAGATTGAGCCTCTGCACTCCAGCCTGGGACAGAGCAAGACTCTGTTTCAAAAAAAAAAAAAACTAACAAAGCAGAAATCAAAAACTAAACATCTACATATACAATTTCAATAAACAATTAAAAAGAAATTATTCCTTTAAGTGATTAGTATAATTTATACTAAAAATACATGTAGGCTATACCTGTAATAACATTAGTATTGAAAAATCAAAGAGATATGCCTTTAATTAATTAATGTTTTAATGTTTTAATGATATTCATTGTTGTTCTTGAATACTCAGAAAGCCTCTGATATACTTCTCAAATATATCTTATTCTCTCAGGAGATACCAGTAGAATGATACAGCCCCTGTTCTTTTCAAAAAAACTAATCTAATGTGCTGTACCTGAGAATGTCCTGACTAGAAAAGCCACCTAACAGATAATAGAGTGGACATTCTATAGTTTTTATTATCTGTCGCTACTGGAAGTTACTTCAATTCCACATACAATGATTCCAGAGGCTAAGCCTCATCGTATGATATTTTACCAGGTTTATGAAAATAGGTCAACTATGATATTCATACTTTTTTTTTACCCTAAAAGATGAATTAACATGCAGTCTATCTCAGGTTATATCTTTGTGTCCATAAAAATCTATTTGTCATGAAGTCATCATGATATGACATCGTTTCCCTTATGATTATATGTCAGAGATTGTATAGGTAATTCTAAATAGAAGTATGGAACATATGGCAATAAACTAAGGCAAGCAGTCCTTAAAATATGCACACTCAATACATACACATATGCACAGCTATTTTCTTCATTTTATTGCTTTTATGGGGCCCAGTGTTAGTTGTAGAAATGTTATGAAATTGTTTTTGTCAGATTTTCTTAGCTTGTGGCTAAGAGAAATTGTAAAACTGTTGGTATCTTTAACAAATAGGAACTGTAAAACTTGACAAACAAATATAAATGTATTTTGTATATTAGTCAACCAATATTGGTATTAATGTGTAGGAGTGGAACTGGGTTGTCTGCCTTTGGAAATACATTTTCAAAGTATTCTAATACATGTATGATTATTTTTTCAAATTTTAACACTTTTCTGACAATAACAGAGAAAGCTGGCAGAAAGTTGGCTTACATTGTGTCACATAGTAAGACAATGCAATATTTTTGCTTTTTTTTTGTGCTTTAATATAAATATTGATTTACTTAACCTTTTCATTGATATCTCAGTGTTTAGTGATACAGTGTTAATGTCAGAACACTTAGCCTCTGACTATTCACTTTTAAGTGTAATAAATATGGAATAAGAAAACTTTTATACCACCCTATTGAGTTTTGAATGTTCTGCCAATTCAGGACAATGACAGTTAGAGACCATATATGCATGGCCATGAATTAATTTGGGGTGGAAAAATTATCTCAATATGATATGCAATCTTTGGAGAATAAGAGAGCTTATACAATCCCATCCTTTTAAAATTGTACTCAGGGAGAACCCTAGTGTAGCTGTCTTATGAATCCTTGACCTCTTGAGGGTGGGGATAAAACATTTCTAAGAAATATTTTGTTTTAACAATATCTGGAGCTAAAATATCTGAACACTGATTTAACTGTATTATTAAATTACTTATATCACTTATTACTATAAGTGATAGATTAGTAATTCTCACTTCTTAAGCTCTTTTCAAATACCAAGCAGCACACATTACCAGTATATTCTAATTGTGTCACCACCCTGAAAGCAAATATTATTCTTTCAGTTTTACTAATGAAAAATGAAGTGTATTAGAAAAGTTCAATATCTTGCTAAACATTTCACAGGGATTCCAAGCATAGCTGTGATTCCAACACAAGTCTAATTCTGTTTTCTGAGAATTGATTATTCTCCTATTATATACCATTAAATTAATGGTATGGTATTGTCATACATATTGTCTGACAATATGTCAGAACATATTGTCAAGAATGACCATCCGATCATGGAATAGAAAATTCACAATAACACACAATAGAATTTATGACAGAAAACTCAAAGACTAACAACTACTAATTACAGAATAAAAGGGCCAAGCCTAGTGGCTTTGGCTAAGAGAATGGGCTCTGTAACTCAACTGTCTAAGTTTGAAACCCAGCTTTGACACTTAAACCTCTGTCCTAAGTTAATATATGTAAAATCCTTAAAGAGCAATTGCTTCATGATAAGTGTTTCAATTTTCATTCCTAGCATAAGTAATTCTTAGTAAAAAAGCAATCTGGGGATAATACTTGAAAATGTACTATTTGGGATATAAGAAAATGTATGCTTACCAGTTTTCTGTGATCTACTGAATTAAAATTTCCAC